>NC_092418.1:119871582-120121582 GCF_040894005.1 Engystomops pustulosus | reverse complement strand
AGCTCAGCTATTATTATGGTGCACAGTTATTATTATAGAGCTCAGTTATTATTATGGTGCACAGTTATTATTATGGAGCACAGTTATTATTATGGTGCACAGTTATTATTATGGAGCACAGTTAATATTATGGTGCACAGTTATTATTATGGTGCACAGTTATTATTATGGGGCACAGTTATTATTATAGAGCACAGTTATTATTATGGGGCACAGTTATTATTATAGAGCTCAGCTATTATTATGGTGCACAGTTATTATTATAGAGCTCAGTTATTATTATGGTGCACAGTTATTATTATAGAGCACAGTTATTATTATGGGGCACAGTTATTATTATAGAGCACAGTTATTATTATGGGGCACAGTTATTATTATAGAGCTCAGCTATTATTATGGTGCACAGTTATTATTATAGAGCTCAGTTATTATTATGGTGCACAGTTATTATTATGGAGCACAGTTATTATTATGGTGCACAGTTATTATTATGGAGCACAGTTAATATTATGGTGCACAGTTATTATTATGGTGCACAGTTATTATTATAGAGCACCGTTATTATTATAGAGCACAGTTATTATTAAGGAGCACAGTTATTATTATAGAGCACAGTTATTATTATAGAGCACAGTTATTATTATAGCGCACAGTTATTATTATAGAGCACAGTTATTATTAAGGGGCACAGTTATTATTATAGAGCACAGTTATTATTATGGGGCACAGTTATTATTATAGAGCACAGTTATTATTATGGTGCACAGTTATTATTATGGAGCACAGATATTATTATAGAGCACAGTTATTATTAAGCAGCACAGTTATTATTATAGAGCACAGTTATTATTATAGAGCACAGTTATTATTAAGGGGCACAGTTATTATTATAGAGCACAGAAATTATTATGGGGCACAGTTATTATTATAGAGCTCAGTTATTATTATGGTGCACAGTTATTATTATAGAGCTCAGTTATTATTATGGTGCACAGTTATTATTATGGAGCACAGTTATTATTATGGTGCACAGTTATTATTATGGAGCACAGTTATTATTATGGTGCACAGTTATTATTATGGTGCACAGTTATTATTATAGAGCACCGTTATTATTATAGAGCACAGTTATTATTAAGGAGCACAGTTATTATTATAGAGCACAGTTATTATTATAGAGCACAGTTATTATTAAGGGGCACAGTTATTATTATAGAGCACAGTTATTATTATGGGGCACAGTTATTATTATAGAGCACAGTTATTATTATGGGGCATAGTTATTATTATAGAGCACAGTTATTATTATGGTGCACAGTTATTATTATGGTGCACAGTTATTATTATGGAGCACAGTTATTATTATGGTGCACAGTTATTATTATGGTGCACAGTTATTATTATAGAGCACCGTTATTATTATAGAGCACAGTTATTATTAAGGAGCACAGTTATTATTATAGAGCACAGTTATTATTATAGAGCTCAGTTATTATTAAGGGGCACAGTTATTATTATAGAGCACAGTTATTATTATGGGGCACAGTTATTATTATAGAGCTCAGTTATTATTATGGTGCACAGTTATTATTATAGAGCTCAGTTATTATTATGGTGCACAGTTATTATTATGGAGCACAGTTATTATTATGGTGCACCGTTATTATTATAGAGCTCAGTTATTATTATGAAGCACAGTTATTATTATGGTGCACCGTTATTATTATAGAGCTCAGTTATTATTATGAAGCACAGTTATTATTATGGGGCACAGTTATTATGGAGCACAGTTATTATTATAGAGCACAGTTATTATTATGGAGCACTGTTATTATTATGGTAAACAGTTATTATTATGGTGCACAGTTATTATTATAGAGCTCAGTTATTATTATGAAGCACAGTTATTATTATGGGGCACAGTTATTATTATGGAGCACAGTTATTATTATAGAGCACAGATATTATAATGGAGCACTGTTATTATTATGGAGCACAGTTATTATTATAGAGAACAGTTATTATTATGGTGCACAGTTATTATTATAGAGCACAGTTATTATTATGGTAAACAGTTGTTATTATTATTATTATTATGGTGCACAGTTATTATTATGGAGCACAGTTATTATTATAATGCACTGTTATTATTATAGAACACAGTTATTATTATAATGCACTGTTATTATTATAGAGCACAGTTATTATTATGGAGCACAGTTATTATTATAGAGCACAGTTATTATTATGGAGCACAGTTATTAATATGGAGCACAGTTATTATTATTATAGAGCACAGTTATTATTATAGAGCACAGTTATTATTATGGAGCACAGTTATTATTATAGCGCATAGTTATTATTATAGTGCACAATTATTATTATAGAGCACAGTTATTATTATGGAGCACAGTTATTAATATGGAGCACAGTTATTATTATAGAGCACAGTTATTATTATGGTGCACAGTTATTATGGAGCACAGTTATTATTATAGAGCACAGTTATTATTATAGCGCACAGTTATTATTATAGAGCACAGTTATTATTATAGAGCACAGTTATTAATATGGAGCACAGTTATTATTATAGAGCGCAGTTGTTATTATGGTGCACAGTTATTATTATGGAGCACAGTTATTATTATAGTGCACAGTTATTATTATGGAGCACAGTTATTATTATGGATCACAATTATTATTATGGAGCACAGTTATTATTATGGAGCACAGTTATTATTATGGATCACAATTATTATTATGGAGCACAGTTATTATTATGGTGCACAGTTATTATTATAGAGCACAGTTATTATTATAGAGCACAGTTATTAATATGGAGCACAGTTATTATTTTAGAGCGCAGTTGTTATTATGGTGCACAGTTATTATTATGGAGCACAGTTATTATTATAGTGCACAGTTATTATTATGGAGCACAGTTATTATTATGGATCACAATTATTATTATGGAGCACAGTTATTATTATGGAGCACAGTTATTATTATGGATCACAATTATTATTATGGAGCACAGTTATTATTATGGTGCACAGTTATTATTATAGAGCACAGTTATTATTATGGTGCACAGTTATTATTATGGTGCACAGTTATTATTATAATGCACAGTTATTATTATGGAGCACAGTTATTATTATAGAGCACAGTTATTATTATGGGGCACAGTGATTATTATAGAGCACAGTTATTATTATGGTGCACAGTTATTATTATGGAGCACAGTAATTATTATACTGCACAGTTATTATTATGGGGCACAGTTATTATTATAGAGCACAGTTATTATTATAGAGCACAGTTATTATTATGGAACACTGTTGTTATTATTATGGTGCACAGTTATTATTATAGAGCACAGTTATTATTATAATACACAGTTATTATAATGGAGCACAGTTATTATTATAGAGCACAGTTATTATTATGGAGCACAGTGATTATTATGGTGCACAGTTATTATTATAGTGCACAGTTATTATTATTATTATTATTATTATTATTATAGTGCACAGTTATTATTATTATTATTATTATTATTATTATTATTATTATTATTATTATGGAGCACAGTTATTATTATAGAGCACAGTTATTATTATGAAGCACGGTTATTATTATGGTGCACAGTTATTATTATGGTGCACAGCTTTTATTATGGAGCACAGTTATTATTATGGTGCACAGTTATTATTGTAGAGCATAGTTATTATTATGGTGCACAGTTATTATTGTAGAGCATAGTTATTATTATGGTGCACAGTTATGATAGAGCACAGTTATTATTATGGTGCACAGTTATTATTATGGTGCACAGTTATTTTTATAGTGCACAGTTATTATTATAGAGCACAGTTATTATTATAGAGCACAATTATTATAATGGAGCACTGTTATTATTATAGAGCACAGTTATTATTATGGTGCACAGTTATTATTATGGAGCACAGTTATTATTATGGTGCACAGTTATTATTATGGAGCACAATTATTATTATAGTGCACAGTTATTATTATGGAGCACAGTTATTATTATGGAGCACAGTTATTATTATAATGCACTGTTATTATTATGGAGCACAGTTATTATTATAATGCACTGTTATTATTATGGAGCACAGTTATTATTATGCTAAACAGTTATTATTATGGTGCACAGTTATTATTATAGAGCACAGTTATTATTATAGTGCACAATTATTATTATGGAGCACAGTTATTATTATGGAGCACTATTATTATTATGCTAAACAGTTATTATTATGGAGCACAGTTATTATTGTAGAGCACAGCTATTATTATGGAGCACTGTTATTATTATGGTGCACAGTTATTATGATAGAGCACAGTTATTATTATGGTGCACAGTTATTATTATAGAGCAAAGTTATTATTATAGAGCACAGTTATTATTATGGAGCACAGTTATTATTATGGGGCACAGTTATTATTATAGAGCACAATTATTATAATGGAGCACTGTTATTATTATAGAGCACAGTTATTATTATGGTGCACAGTTATTATTATGGAGCACTGTTATTATTATAGTGCACATTTATTATTATAGAGCACAGTTATTATTATGGGGCACAGTTATTATTATGGAGCACAGTTTTTATTATAATGCACAGTTATTATTATAATGCACTGTTATTTATATGGAGCACAGTTATTATTATAGAGCAAAGTTATTATTATGGAGCACTGTTATTATTATGGTGCACATTTATTATTACAGAGCACAGTTATTATTATGGTGCACAGATATTATTATAGAGCACAGTTATTATTATGGAGCACAGTTATTATTATAATGCACAGTTATTATTATGGAGCACAGTTATTATTATGGAGCACAGTTATTATTATAATGCACTGTTATAATTATGGAGCACAGTTATTATTATAGAGCACAGTTATTATTATGGAGCACAGTTATTATTATAATGCACAGTTATTATTATGGAGCACAGTTATTATTATGGAGCACAGTTGTTATTATTATAGAGCACAGTTATTATTATGGAGCACAGTTATTATTATGGAGCACAGTTATTATTATAATGCACTGTTATTATTATGGAGCACAGTTATTATTATAGAGCACAGTTATCATTATGGAGCACAGTTATTATTATAGAGCACAGTTATTATTATGGAGCACAGTTATTATTATGGAGCACAGTTATTATTATAATGCACTGTTATTATTATGGAGCACAGTTAATATTATAGAGCACAGTTATTATTATGGAGCACAGTTATTATTATAGAGCACAGTTATTATTATGGAGCACTGTTATTATGCTAAACAGTTATTATTATGGAGCACAGTTATTATTATAGAGCACAGTTATTATTATGGAGCACTGTTATTATTATGGTGCACTTTTATTATTATAGAGCACAGTTATTATTATGGAGCACAGTTATTATTATAGAGCACTGTTATTATTATGGAGCACAGTTATTATTATGGTGCACAGTTATTATTATGGAGCACAATTATTATAATGGAGCACTGTTATTATTATAGAGCACAGTTATTATTATGGAGCACAGTTATTATTATGGTGCACAGTTATTATTATAAAGCACAATTATTATATAGTGCACAGTTATTATTATGGAGCACAGTTATTATTTTGGAGCACAGTTATTATTATAGAGCACAGTTATTATTATGGGGCACAGGTATTATTATGGAGCACCGTTATTATTATAGTGCACAGTTATTATTATAGAGCACAGTGATTATTATGGAGCACAGTTATTATTATAGAGCACAGTTATTATTATAGTGCACAGTTATTATTATAGAGCACAGTTATTATTATGGAGCACAGTTATTATTATGGTGCACAGTTATTATTATAGTGCACAGTTATTATTATAATGTACTGTTATTATTATGGAGCACAGTTATTATTATGGTGCAAAGTTATTATTATAGAGGACAGTTATTATTATGGAGCACTGTTATTATTATGGTGCACTTTTATTATTATAGAGCACAGTTATTATTATGGAGCACAGTTATTATTATAGAGCACTGTTATTATTATGGAGCACAGTTATTATTATGGTGCACAGTTATTATTATGGAGCACAATTATTATAATGGAGCACTGTTATTATTATAGAGCACAGTTATTATTATGGAGCACAGTTATTATTATGGTGCACAGTTATTATTATAAAGCACAATTATTATTATAGTGCACAGTTATTATTATGGAGCACAGTTATTATTTTGGAGCACAGTTATTATTATAGAGCACAGTTATTATTATGGGGCACAGGTATTATTATGGAGCACCGTTATTATTATAGTGCACAGTTATTATTATAGAGCACAGTGATTATTATGGAGCACAGTTATTATTATAGAGCACAGTTATTATTATAGTGCACAGTTATTATTATAGAGCACAGTTATTATTATGGAGCACAGTTATTATTATGGTGCACAGTTATTATTATAGTGCACAGTTATTATTATAATGCACTGTTATTATTATGGAGCACAGTTATTATTATGGTGCAAAGTTATTATTATAGAGGACAGTTATTATTATGGAGCACAGTTATTATTATAATGCACAGTTATTATTATGGGGCACAGTTATTATTATGGAGCACAGTTATTATTATAATGCACTGTTATTATTATGGAGCACAGTTATTATTATAATGCACAGTTATTATTATGGAGCACAGTTATTATTATGGAGCACAGTTGTTATTATTATGGAGCACAGTTATTATTATGGAGCACAGTTATTATTATGGAGCACAGTTATTATTATAATGCACTGTTATTATTATGGAGCACAGTTATTATCATAGAGCACCGTTATTATTATGGAGCACAGTTATTATTATAATGCACAGTTATTATTATGGAGCACAGTTATTATTATGGAGCACAGTTGTTATTATTATAGAGCACATTTATTATTATGGAGCACAGTTATTATTATGGAGCACAGTTATTATTATAATGCACTGTTATTATTATGGAGCACAGTTATTATTATAGAGCACAGTTATTGTTATGGAGCACTGTTATTATTATGCTAAACAGTTATTATTATGGAGCACAGTTATTATTATAGAGCACAGTTATTATTATGGAGCACTGTTATTATTATGGTGCACTTTTATTATTATAGAGCACAGTTATTATTATGGAGCACAGTTATTATTATAGAGCACTGTTATTATTATGGAGCACAGTTATTATTATGGTGCACAGTTATTATTATGGAGCACAATTATTATAATGGAGCACTGTTATTATTATAGAGCACAGTTATTATTATGGAGCACAGTTATTATTATGGTGCACAGTTATTATTATGGAGCACAATTATTATTATAGTGCACAGTTATTATTATGGAGCACAGTTATTATTTTGGAGCACAGTTATTATTATGGAGCACAGTTATTATTATAGAGCACAGTTATTATTATGGGGCACAGGTATTATTATGGAGCACCGTTATTATTATAGTGCACAGTTATTATTATAGAGCACAGTTGTTATTGTAGTGCACAGTTATTATTATGGAGCACAGTTATTATTATAGAGCACAGTTATTATTATGGAGCACAGTTATTATTATAGAGAACAGTTATTATTATGGTGCAAAGTTATTATTATAGAGCACAGTTATTATTATTATAGAGCACAGTTATTATTATGGAGCACAGTTATTATTATGGAGCACAGTTATTATTATTATAGAGCACAGTTATTATTATGGCGCACAGTTATTATTATGGTGCACAGTTATTATTATAGCGCACAGTTATTATTATGGAGCACAGTTATTATTATGGAGCACAGTTATTATTATAGAGCACAGTTATTATTATGGAGCACTGTTATTATTATAGTGCACAATTATTATTATAGAGCACAGTTATTATTATAGAGCACAGTTATTATTATGGAGCACTGTTATTATTATGGTGCACAGTTATTATTATGGAGCACAGTTATTATAGAGAACAGTTATTATTATGGTGCAAAGTTATTATTATAGAGCACTGTTATTATTATGGAGCACAGTTATTATTATGGTGCACAGTTATTATTATGGAGCACAATTATTATAATGGAGCACTGTTATTATTATAGAGCACAGTTATTATTATGGAGCACAGTTATTATTATGGTGCACAGTTATTATTATAAAGCACAATTATTATTATAGTGCACAGTTATTATTATGGAGCACAGTTATTATTATGGAGCACAGTTATTATTTTGGAGCACAGTTATTATTATGGAGCACAGTTATTATTATAGAGCACAGTTATTATTATGGGGCACAGGTATTATTATGGAGCACCGTTATTATTATAGTGCACAGTTATTATTATAGAGCACAGTGATTATTATGGAGCACAGTTATTATTATAGAGCACAGTTATTATTATAGTGCACAGTTATTATTATAGAGCACAGTTATTATTATGGAGCACAGTTATTATTATGGTGCACAGTTATTATTATAGTGCACAGTTATTATTATAATGCACTGTTATTATTATGGAGCACAGTTATTATTATGGTGCACAGTTATTATTATGGAGCACAGTTATTATTATGGTGCAAAGTTATTATTATAGAGGACAGTTATTATTATGGAGCACAGTTATTATTATAATGCACAGTTATTATTATGGAGCACAGTTATTATTATGGAGCACAGTTATTATTATAATGCACTGTTATTATTATGGAGCACAGTTATTATTATAATGCACAGTTATTATTATGGAGCACAGTTATTATTATGGAGCACAGTTGTTATTATTATAGAGCACAGTTATTATTATGGAGCACAGTTATTATTATAATGCACTGTTATTATTATGGAGCACAGTTATTATCATAGAGCACCGTTATTATTATGGAGCACAGTTATTATTATAATGCACAGTTATTATTATGGAGCACAGTTATTATTATAATGCACAGTTGTTATTATTATAGAGCACATTTATTATTATGGAGCACAGTTATTATTATGGAGCACAGTTATTATTATAATGCACTGTTATTATTATGGAGCACAGTTATTATTATAGAGCACAGTTATTATTATGGAGCACTGTTATTATTATGGTGCACAGTTATTATTATGGAGCACAGTTATTATAGAGAACAGTTATTATTATGGTGCAAAGTTATTATTATAGAGCACTGTTATTATTATGGAGCACAGTTATTATTATGGTGCACAGTTATTATTATGGAGCACAATTATTATAATGGAGCACTGTTATTATTATAGAGCACAGTTATTATTATGGAGCACAGTTATTATTATGGTGCACAGTTATTATTATAAAGCACAATTATTATTATAGTGCACAGTTATTATTATGGAGCACAGTTATTATTTTGGAGCACAGTTATTATTATGGAGCACAGTTATTATTATAGAGCACAGTTATTATTATGGGGCACAGGTATTATTATGGAGCACCGTTATTATTATAGTGCACAGTTATTATTATAGAGCACAGTGATTATTATGGAGCACAGTTATTATTATAGAGCACAGTTATTATTATAGTGCACAGTTATTATTATAGAGCACAGTTATTATTATGGAGCACAGTTATTATTATGGTGCACAGTTATTATTATAGTGCACAGTTATTATTATAATGCACTGTTATTATTATGGAGCACAGTTATTATTATGGTGCACAGTTATTATTATGGAGCACAGTTATTATTATGGTGCAAAGTTATTATTATAGAGGACAGTTATTATTATGGAGCACAGTTATTATTATAATGCACAGTTATTATTATGGAGCACAGTTATGATTATAATGCACTGTTATTATTATGGAGCACAGTTATTATTATAATGCACAGTTATTATTATGGAGCACCGTTATTATTATGGAGCACAGTTGTTATTATTATAGAGCACAGTTATTATTATGGAGCACAGTTATTATTATAATGCACTGTTATTATTATGGAGCACAGTTATTATCATAGAGCACCGTTATTATTATGGAGCACAGTTATTATTATAATGCACAGTTATTATTATGGAGCACAGTTATTATTATAATGCACAGTTGTTATTATTATAGAGCACATTTATTATTATGGAGCACAGTTATTATTATGGAGCACAGTTATTATTATAATGCACTGTTATTATTATGGAGCACAGTTATTATTATAGAGCACAGTTATTGTTATGGAGCACTGTTATTATTATGCTAAACAGTTATTATTATGGAGCACAGTTATTATTATAGAGCACAGTTATTATTATGGAGCACTGTTATTATTATGGTGCACTTTTATTATTATAGAGCACAGTTATTATTATGGAGCACAGTTATTATTATAGAGCACTGTTATTATTATGGAGCACAGTTATTATTATGGTGCACAGTTATTATTATGGAGCACAATTATTATAATGGAGCACTGTTATTATTATAGAGCACAGTTATTATTATGGAGCACAGTTATTATTATGGTGCACAGTTATTATTATGGAGCACAATTATTATTATAGTGCACAGTTATTATTATGGAGCACAGTTATTATTTTGGAGCACAGTTATTATTATGGAGCACAGTTATTATTATAGAGCACAGTTATTATTATGGGGCACAGGTATTATTATGGAGCACCGTTATTATTATAGTGCACAGTTATTATTATAGAGCACAGTTATTATTATGGAGCACAGTTGTTATTATTATGGTGCACAGTTATTATTATAATGCACTGTTATTATTATGGAGCACAGTTATTATTATGGTGCACAGTTATTATTATTATTATTATTATTATTATTATTGTGCACAATTATTATTATGGAGCACAGTTATTATTATGGTGCACAGTTTTTATTATAGAGCACAGTTATTATTATGGGGCACAGTTATTATTATGGAGCACAGTTATTATTATGGTGTACAGTTATTATTATAGAGCACAGTTGTTATTGTAGTGCACAGTTATTATTATGGAGCACAGTTATTATTATAGAGCACAGTTATTATTATGGAGCACAGTTATTATTATAGAGAACAGTTATTATTATGGTGCAAAGTTATTATTATAGAGCACAGTTATTATTATTATAGAGCACAGTTATTATTATGGAGCACAGTTATTATTATGGAGCACAGTTATTATTATTATAGAGCACAGTTATTATTATGGAGCACAGTTATTATTATGGTGCACAATTATTATTATAGAGCACAGTTATTATTATAGAGCACAGTTATTATTATGGAGCACAGTTATTATTATGGAGCACAGTTATTATTATTATAGAGCACAGTTATTATTATGGAGCACAGTTATTATTATGGTGCACAATTATTATTATAGAGCACAGTTATTATTATGGAGCACTGTTATTATTATAGTGCACAATTATTATTATAGAGCACAGTTATTATTATAGAGCACAGTTATTATTATGGAGCACTGTTATTATTATGGTGCACAGTTATTATTATGGAGCACAGTTATTATAGAGAACAGTTATTATTATGGTGCAAAGTTATTATTATAGAGCACAGTTATTATTATTATAGAGCACAGTTATTATTATAGAGCACAGTTATTATTATGGAGCACAGTTATTATTATAGCGCATAGTTATTATTATAGTGCACAATTATTATTATAGAGCACAGTTATTATTATGGAGCACAGTTATTATTATAGCGCATAGTTATTATTATAGTGCACAATTATTATTATAGAGCACAGTTATTATTATGGAGCACCGTTATTAATATGGAGCACAGTTATTATTATGAAGCACAGTTATTATTATGGGGCACAGTTATTATTATAGAGCACAATTATTATTATAGAGCACAGTTGTTATTAAAGAGCACAGTTATTATTATGGAGCACAGTTATTAATATGGAGCACAGTTATTATTATGAAGCACAGTTATTATTATGGGGCACAGTTATTATTATAGAGCACAATTATTATTATAGTGCACAGTTATTATTATGGAGCACAGTTATTATTATGGAGCACTGTTATTATTATAGTGCACAGTTATTATTATGGAGCACAGTTATTATTATAGAGCACAGTTGTTATTATGGTGCACAGTTATTATTATGGAGCACAGTTATTATTATGGAGCACTGTTATTATTATAATGCACAGTTATTATTATGGAGCACAGTTATTATTATAGAGCACAGTTATTATTATGGTGCACAGTTATTATTATGAAGCACAGTTATTATTATGGGGCACAGTTATTATTATAGAGCACAGTTATTATTATGGTGCACAGTTATTATTATAGCGCACAGTTATTATTATAGAGCACAGTTGTTATTATGGTGCACAGTTATTATTATGGAGCACAGTTATTATTATGGAGCACTGTTATTATTATAATGCACAGTTATTATTATGGAGCACAGTTATTATTATAGAGCACAGTTATTATTATGGTGCACAGTTATTATTATAGAGCTTAGTTATTATTATGGTGCACAGTTATTATTATGGAGCACAGTTATTATTATGGTGCACAGTTATTATTATGGTGCACAGTTATTATTATAGAGCACCGTTATTATTATAGAAAACAGTTATTATTAAGGAGCACAGTTATTATTATAGAGCACAGTTATTATTATAGAGCACAGTTATTATTAAGGGGCACAGTTATTATTATGGGGCACAGTTATTATTATAGAGCTCAGTTATTATTATGATGCACAGTTATTATTATAGAGCTCAGTTATTATTATGGTGCACAGTTATTATTATGGAGCACAGTTATTATTATGGTGCACCGTTATTATTATGGAGCTCAGTTATTATTATGGTGCACAGTTATTATTATGGAGCACAGTTATTATTATGGTGCACAGTTATTATTATGGGGCACAGTTATTATTATGGAGCACAGTTATTATTATGGAGCACAGTTATTATTATGGTGCACAGTTATTATTATGGGGCACAGTTATTATTATGGAGCACAGTTATTATTATGGTGCACAGTTATTATTATAGAGCTCAGTTATTATTATGGAGCACAGTTATTATTATGGAGCACAGTTATTATTATGGTGCACAGTTATTATTATAGAGCTCAGTTATTATTATGAAGCACAGTTATTATTATGGGGCACAGTTATTATTATGGAGCACAGTTATTATTATAGAGCACAGTTATTATTATGGAGCACTGTTATTATTATGGTAAACAGTTATTATTATGGTGCACAGTTATTATTATAGAGCTCAGTTATTATTATGAAGCACAGTTATTATTATGGGGCACAGTTATTATTATGGAGCACAGTTATTATTATAGAGCACAGATATTATAATGGAGCACTGTTATTATTATGGTGCACAGTTATTATTATAGAGAACAGTTATTATTATGGAGCACAGTTATTATTATAGAGAACAGTTATTATTATGGTGCACAGTTATTATTATAGAGCACAGTTATTATTATGGTAAACAGTTGTTATTATTATTATTATTATTATTATTATTATTATGGTGCACAGTTATTATTATGGAGCACAGTTATTATTATGGTGCACAGTTATTATTATGGGGCACAGTTATTATTATGGAGCACAGTTATTATTATGGTGCACCGTTATTATTATGGAGCTCAGTTATTATTATGGTGCACAGTTATTATTATGGAGCACAGTTATTATTATGGTGCACAGTTATTATTATGGGGCACAGTTATTATTATGGAGCACAGTTATTATTATGGAGCACAGTTATTATTATGGTGCACAGTTATTATTATGGGGCACAGTTATTATTATGGAGCACAGTTATTATTATGGTGCACAGTTATTATTATAGAGCTCAGTTATTATTATGGAGCACAGTTATTATTATGGAGCACAGTTATTATTATGGTGCACAGTTATTATTATAGAGCTCAGTTATTATTATGAAGCACAGTTATTATTATGGGGCACAGTTATTATTATGGAGCACAGTTATTATTATAGAGCACAGTTATTATTATGGAGCACTGTTATTATTATGGTAAACAGTTATTATTATGGTGCACAGTTATTATTATAGAGCTCAGTTATTATTATGAAGCACAGTTATTATTATGGGGCACAGTTATTATTATGGAGCACAGTTATTATTATAGAGCACAGATATTATAATGGAGCACTGTTATTATTATGGTGCACAGTTATTATTATAGAGAACAGTTATTATTATGGAGCACAGTTATTATTATAGAGAACAGTTATTATTATGGTGCACAGTTATTATTATAGAGCACAGTTATTATTATGGTAAACAGTTGTTATTATTATTATTATTATTATTATTATGGTGCACAGTTATTATTATGGAGCACAGTTATTATTATGGTGCACAGTTATTATTATGGGGCACAGTTATTATTATGGAGCACAGTTATTATTATGGAGCACAGTTATTATTATAGGGCACAGTTATTATTATGGAGCACAGTTATTATTATGGAGCACAGTTATTATTATGGTGCACAGTTATTATTATAGAGCTCAGTTATTATTATGGAGCACAGTTATTATTATGGAGCACAGTTATTATTATGGTGCACAGTTATTATTATAGAGCTCAGTTATTATTATGAAGCACAGTTATTATTATGGGGCACAGTTATTATTATGGAGCACAGTTATTATTAAAGAGCACAGTTATTATTATGGAGCACTGTTATTATTATGGTAAACAGTTATTATTATGGTGCACAGTTATTATTATAGAGCTCAGTTATTATTATGAAGCACAGTTATTCTTATGGGGCACAGTTATTATTATGGAGCACAGTTATTATTATAGAGCACAGATATTATAATGGAGCACTGTTATTATTATGGTGCACAGTTATTATTATAGAGAACAGTTATTATTATGGAGCACAGTTATTATTATAGAGAACAGTTATTATTATGGTGCACAGTTATTATTACAGAGCACAGTTATTATTATGGTAAACAGTTGTTATTATTATTATTATTATTATTATGGTGCACAGTTATTATTATGGAGCACAGTTATTATTATAATGCACTGTTATTATTATAGAACACAGTTATTATTATAATGCACTGTTATTATTATAGAGCACAGTTATTATTATGGAGCACAGTTATTATTATAGAGCACAGTTATTATTATGGAGCACAGTTATTAATATGGAGCACAGTTATTATTATTATAGAGCACAGTTATTATTATAGAGCACAGTTATTATTATGGAGCACAGTTATTATTATAGCGCATAGTTATTATTATAGTGCACAATTATTATTATAGAGCACAGTTATTATTATGGAGCACAGTTATTAATATGGAGCACAGTTATTATTATAGAGCACAGTTATTATTATGGTGCACAGTTATTATGGAGCACAGTTATTATTATAGAGCACAGTTATTATTATAGCGCACAGTTATTATTATAGAGCACAGTTATTATTATAGAGCGCAGTTGTTATTATGGTGCACAGTTATTATTATGGAGCACAGTTATTATTATAGTGCACAGTTATTATTATGGAGCACAGTTATTATTATGGATCACAATTATTATTATGGAGCACAGTTATTATTATGGAGCACAGTTATTATTATGGATCACAATTATTATTATGGAGCACAGTTATTATTATGGTGCACAGTTATTATTATAGAGCACAGTTATTATTATAGAGCACAGTTATTAATATGGAGCACAGTTATTATTATAGAGCGCAGTTGTTATTATGGTGCACAGTTATTATTATGGAGCACAGTTATTATTATAGTGCACAGTTATTATTATGGAGCACAGTTATTATTATGGATCACAATTATTATTATGGAGCACAGTTATTATTATGGAGCACAGTTATTATTATGGATCACAATTATTATTATGGAGCACAGTTATTATTATGGTGCACAGTTATTATTATAGAGCACAGTTATTATTATGGTGCACAGTTATTATTATGGTGCACAGTTATTATTATAATGCACAGTTATTATTATGGAGCACAGTTATTATTATAGAGCACAGTTATTATTATGGTGCACAGTTATTATTATAGAGCACAGTTATTATTATGGAGCACAGTTAATATTATGGTGCACAGTTATTATTATAGAGCAAAGTTATTCTTATGGAGCATAGTTATTATTATGGTGCACAGTTATTATTATGGGGCACAGTTATTATTATAGAGCACAGTTATTATTATGGTGCACAGTTATTATTATGGAGCACAGTTATTATTATACTGCACAGTTATTATTATGGGGCACAGTTATTATTATAGAGCACAGTTATTATTATAGAGCACAGTTATTATTATGGAACACTGTTGTTATTATTATGGTGCACAGTTATTATTATAGAGCACAGTTATTATTATGGAGCACAGTTATTATTATGGAGCACCGTTATTATTATGGAGCACAGTTATTATTATGGAGCACAGTTATTATTATAGAGCACAGTTATTATTATGGAGCACAGTTATTATTATAGAGCACAGTTATTATTATGGTGCACAGTTATTATTATAATGCACAGTTATTATTATGGTGCACAGTTATTATTATAATGCACAGTTATTATTATGGAGCACAGTTATTATTATGGAGCACTGTTATTATTATGGTGCACAGTTATTATAATAGAGCACTGTTATTATTATAGAGCACAGTTATTATTATGGAGCACAGTTATTATTATGCTGCACAGTTATTATTATGGATCACAATTATTATTATGGAGCACAGTTATTATTATGGAGCACAGTTATTATTATGGATCACAATTATTATTATGGAGCACAGTTATTATTATGGTGCACAGTTATTATTATAGAGCACAGTTATTATTATGGAGCACAGTTATTATGGAGCACAGTTATTATTACGGTGCACAGTTATTATTATAGAGCACAGTTATTATTATGGAGCACAGTTATTTTTATGGTGCACAGTTATTATTATGGTGCACAGTTATTATTATAATGCACAGTTATTATTATGGAGCACAGATATTATTATGGAGCACAGTTATTATTATGGAGCACAGTTATTATGGAGCACAGTTATTATTATGGTGCACAGTTATTATGGAGCACAGTTATTATTATGGTGCACAGTTATTATTATAGAGCACAGTTATTATTATGGAGCACAGTTATTATTATGGTGCACAGTTATTATTATGGTGCACAGTTATTATTATAATGCACAGTTATTATTATGGAGCACAGATATTATTATGGAGCACAGTTATTATTATGGAGCACAGTTATTATTATAGTGCACAGTTATTATAATGGAGCACAGTTATTATTATGGTGCACAGTTATTATTATGGTGCACAGTTATTATTATGGGGCACAGTTATTATTATGGGGCACAGTTATTATTATAGAGCACAGTTATTATTATAGAGCACAGTTATTATTATGGAACACTGTTGTTATTATTATGGTGCACAGTTATTATTATGGTGCACAGTTATTATTATAATACACAGTTATTATTATGGAGCACAGTTGTTATTATTATGGAGCACAGTTATTATTATAGAGCACAGTTATTATTATGGAGCACAGTTATTATTATAAAGAACAGTTATTATTATGGTGCACAGTTATTATTATAGAGCACAGTTGTTATTATTATGGAGCACAGTTATTATTATGGAGCACAGTTATTATTATAATGCACTGTTATTATTATAGAACACAGTTATTATAATGCACTGTTATTATTATAGAGCACAGTTATTATTATGGAGCACAGTTTTAATTATAGAGCACAGTTATTATTATAGAGCACAGTTATTATTATGGAGCACAGTTATTAATATGGAGCACAGTTGTTATTATTATTATAGAGCACAGTTATTATTATAGAGCACAGTTATTATTATGGAGCACAGTTATTATTATAGTGCACAATTATTATTATGAAGCACAGTTATTATTATGGTGCACAGTTATTATTATGGAGCACAGTTATTATTATGGAGCACAGTTATTATTATGAAGCACAATTATTATTATAGAGCACAGTTATTATTATGGAGCACAGTTATTAATATGGAGCACAGTTGTTATTATTATTATAGAGCACAGTTATTATTATAGAGCACAGTTATTATTATGGTGCACAGTTATTATTATGGAGCACAGTTATTATCATGGTGCACAGTTATTATTATGGAGCACAGTTATTATTATAGAGCACAGTTATTATTATAGCGCACAGTTATTATTATAGAGCACAGTTATTATTATGGTGCACAGTTTTTATTATGGAGCACAGTTATTATTATAGTGCACAGTTATTATTATGGAGCACAGTTATTATTATAGTGCACAGTTATTATTATAGAGCACAGTTATTATTATGGTGCACAGTTATTATTATAGTGCACAGTTATTATTATAGAGCACAGTTATTATTATGGAGCACAGTTATTATTATGGTGCACAGTTATTATTATAGAGCACAGTTATTATTATGGTGCACAGTTATTATTATGGAGCACAATTATTATTATAGTGCACAGTTATTATTATGTAGCACAGTTATTATTATAGAGCACATTTATTATTATTATTATTATTATTAATATTATTATGGTGCACAATTATTATTATAGTGCACAGTTATTATTATGTAGCACAGTTATTATTATAGAGCACAGTTATTATTATGGAGCACAGTTATTATTATAGAGCACAGTTATTATTATGGAGCATAGTTATTATTATGGTGCACAGTTATTATTATGGTGCAAAGTTATTATAATGGAACACAGTTATTATTATGGTGCAAAGTTATTATTATAGAGCACAGTTATTATTATGGAGCACAGTTATTATTATAGAGCACAGTTATTATTATGGAGCACAGTTATTATTATGGAGAACAGTGATTATTATGGTGCACAGTTGTAATTAAAGAGCACAGTTATTATTATAGAGCACAATTATTATTATAGAGCACTGTTATTATTAAAGTGCACATTTATTATTATAGAGCACAATTATTATTATAGAGCACAGTTATTATTAAGGAGCACAGTTATTATTATAGTGCACAGTTATTATTATAGAGCACAGTTATTATTATGGTGCACAGTTATTATTATTATTATTATTATTATGGTAAACAGTTCTTATTATGGTAAACAGTTATTATTATAGAGCACAGTTATTATTATGGAGCACAGTTATTATTATGGTGCACAGTTATTATTATAGAGCACAGTTATTATTATGGAGCACAGTTATTATTATGGGGCACAGTTATTATTATGGAGCACAGTTATTATAATAGAGCACTGTTATTATTATGGAGCACAGTTATTATTATGGAGCACAGTTATTATTATGGAGAACAGTTATTATTATAGAGCACAATTATTATTATAGAGCACAATTATTATAATGTAGCACAGTTATTATTATAGAGCACAATTATTATAATGGAGCACAGTTATTATTATAGAGCACAGTTATTATTATGGGGCACAGTTATTATTATGGTGCAAAGTTATTATTATGGAACACAGTTATTATTATAGAGCACAGTTATTATTATGGAGCACAGTTATTATTATAGAGTACAGTTATTATTATGGGGCACAGTTATTATTATGGTGCACAGTTATTATTATAGTGCACAGTTATTATTATGGAGCACAATTATTATTATAGTGCACAGTTATTATTATGGGGCACAGTTATTATTATAGAGCACAGTTATTATTATAGAGCACAATTATTATAATGGAGCACAGTTATTATTATAGTGCACAGTTATTATTATAGAGCACAGTTATTATTATGGAGAACAGTTATTATTATGGTGCACAGTTATTATTATGGAGCACAGTTATTATTATGGTGCACAGTTATTATTATGGAGCACAGTTATTATTATGGTGCACAGTTATTATTATGGAGCACAGTTATTATTATGGAGCACAGTTATTATTATAGAGCACAGGTATTATTATAGAGCACAATTATTATAATGGAGCACAGTTATTATTATAGAGCACAGTTATTATTATAGCGCACTGTTATTATTATGGAGCACAGTTATTATTATGGAGCACAGTTATTATGGAGCACAGTTATTATTATAGCGCACTGTTATTATTATGGATCACAGTTATTATTATGGTGCACAGTTATTTTTATAGAGCACAGTTATTATTATAGAGCACAATTATTATAATGGAGCACAGTTATTATTATAGAGCACAATTATTATAATGGAGCACAGTTATTATTATAGAGCACAGTTATTATTATGCAGCACAGTTATTATTATAGCGCACAGTTATTATTATAGAGCACAATTATTATAATGGAGCACAGATATTATTATTATTATTATTATTATTATTATTATTATTATTATTATTATGGTGCACAGTTATTATTATGGTAAACAGTTATTATTATTATTATTATTATTATTATTATTATTATTATGGTGCACAGTTATTATTATGGGGCACAGTTATTATTATAGTGCACAGTTATTATTATGGAGCACAGTTATTATTATGGAGCACAGTTATTATTGTAGCGCACAGTTATTATTATAGAGCACAATTATTATAATGGAGCACAGTTATTATTATTATTATTATTATTATTATTATGGTGCACAGTTATTATTATGGTAAACAGTTATTATTATTATTATTATTATGGTGCACAGTTATTATTATGGGGCACAGTTATTATTATAGTGCACAGTTATTATTATGGAGCACAGTTATTATTATAGTGCACAGTTATTATTATGGAGCACAGTTATTATTATGGAGCACAGTTATTATTATGGAACACAGTTATTATTATAGTGCACAGTTATTATTATGGAGCACAGTTATTATTATGGAGAACAGTTATTATTATGGTGCACAGCTATTATTATGGAGCACAGTTATTATTATGGAGCACCGTTATTATTATAGAGCACAGTTATTATTATAGAGCACAATTATTATAATGGAGCACATTTATTATTATAGAGCTCAGTTATTATTATGGTGCACAGTTATTATTATGGAGCACAGTTATTAATTTAGAGCACAGTTATTATTATAGAGCACAGTTATTATTATAGAGCACAATTATTATAATGGAGCACAGTTATTATTATAGAGCACAGTTATTATTATGGGCCACAGTTATTATTATGGAGCACAGTTATTATTATAGAGCACAGTTATTATTATAGAGCACAATTATTATAATGGAGCACAGTTATTATTATAGAGCACAGTTATTATTATGGGCCACAGTTATTATTATGGAGCACAGTTATTATTATGGAGCACAGTTATTATTATTATTATTATGGTGCACAGTTATTATTATGGGGCACAGTTATTATTATAGAGCACAGTTATTATTATGGAGCACAGTTATTATTATGGTGAACAGTTTTTATTATAGATCACAGTTATTATTATAGAGCACAATTATTATTATAGAGCACTGTTATAATTATAGCGCACAGTTATTATTATAGAGCACAATTATTATAATGGAGCACAGTTATTATTATAGAGCACAGTTATTATTATAGAGCACAATTATTATAATGTAGTACAGTTATTATTATAGAGCTCAGTTATTTTTATGGTGCACAGTTATTATTATGGGGCACAGTCATTATTATAGAGCACAGTTATTATAATAGAGCACAGTTATTATTATGGAGCACAATTATTATTATAGAGCACAGTTATTATTATGGAACACTGTTATTATTATGGTAAACAGTTATTATTATAGAGCACAGTTATTATTATAGAGCACAGTTATTATTATGGAGCACAGTTATTATTATGGTGCACAGTTATTATTATAGAGCACAGTTATTATTATGGTGCACAGTTATTATTATTGAGCACAGTTATTATTATGGAGCACAGTTATTATTATTGAGCACAGTTATTATTATAGTGCACAGTTATTATTATAGAGCACAGTTATTATTATAGAGCACCGTTATTAATATAGAGCACAGTTATTATTATAGAGCACAGTTATTATTATAGAGCACAGTTATTATTATGGAGCACCGTTATTAATATAGAGCACAGTTATTATTATAGAGCACAGTTATTATTATGGAGCACCGTTATTAATATAGAGCACAGTTATTATTATGGAGCACAGTTATTATTATGATGCACAGTTATTATAGAGCACAGTTATTATTATAGAGCGCAGTTATCATTACGGTAAACAGTTATTATTATTATTATTATTATTATTATGGTGCACAGTTATTATTATGGAGCACAGTTATTATTATAGAGCACAGTTATTATTATGGTGCACAGTTATTATTATTGAGCACAGTTATTATTATGGAGCACAGTTATTATTATGGTGCACAGTTATTATTATAGTGCACAGTTATTATTATAGAGCACAGTTATTATTATAGAGCACCGTTATTAATATAGAGCACAGTTATTGTTATAGAGCACAGTTATTATTATAGAGCACAGTTATTATTATGGAGCACCGTTATTAATATAGAGCACAGTTATTATTATAGAGCACAGTTATTATTATGGAGCACCGTTATTATTATGATGCACAGTTATTATAGAGCACAGTTATTATTATAGAGCGCAGTTATCATTACGGTAAACAGTTATTATTATTATTATTATTATTATTATGGTGCACAGTTATTATTATGGAGCACAGTTATTATTATAGAGCACAGTTATTATTATGGAGCACAGTTATTATTATGGTGCACAGTTATTATTGTGGAGCACAGTTATTATTATGGAGCACAGTTATTATTATAGAGCACAGTTATTATTATGGTGCACAGTTATTATTATGGAGCACAGTTATTATTATAGAGCACAGTTATTATTATGGTGCACAGTTATTATTATAGAGCACAGTTATTATTATGGAGCACAGTTATTATTATGGAGCACAGTTATTATTATAGTGCACTGTTATTATTATGGAGCACAGTTATTATTATGGGGCACAGTTATTATTATTATTATGCTAAACAGTTATTATTATGGTGCACAGTTATTATTATGGTGCACAGTTATTATTATAGAGCACAGTTATTATTATAGCGCACAGTTATTATTATAGAGCACAATTATTATTATAGAGCACAGTTATTATTATAGAGCACAGCTATTATTATGGTGCACAGTTATTATTATAGAGCACAGTTATTATTATGGTGCACAGTTATTATTATAGAGCACAATTATTATTATGGAGCACAGTTATTATTATAGAGCACAGTTATTATTATAGAGCACAATTATTATTATAGAGCACAATTATTATTATGGAGCACAGTTATTATTATAGAGCACAGCTATTATTATGGTGCACAGTTATTATTATAGAGCACAGTTATTATTATTGTGCACAGTTATTATTATAGAGCACAGCTATTATTATGGTGCACAGTTATTATTATGGTGCACAGTTATTATTATGGTGCACAGTTATTATTATAGAGCACAATTATTATTATGGAGCACAGTTATTATTATAGAGAACAGTTATTATTATGGAGCACAGTTATTATTATAGAGCACAATTATTATTATGGTGCACAGTTATTATTATAGAGCACAGCTATTATTATGGTGCACAGTTATTATTATGGAGCACAGTTATTATTATGGTGCACAGTTATTATTATAGAGCACAATTATTATTATGGAGCACAGTTATTATTATAGAGAACAGTTATTATTATGGAGCACAGTTATTATTATAGAGCACAATTATTATTATGGTGCACAGTTATTATTATAGAGCACAGCTATTATTATGGTGCACAGTTATTATTATGGAGCACAGTTATTATTATGGTGCACAGTTATTATTATAGAGCACAATTATTATTATGGAGCACAGTTATTATTATAGAGAACAGTTATTATTATGGAGCACAGTTATTATTATAGAGCACAGTTATTATTATAGAGAACAGTTATTATTATGGAGCACAGTTATTATTATAGTGCACAGTTGTTATTATTATTATTATTATTATTATAGTGCACAGTTATTATTATTATTGTTATTATTATAGAGCACAGTTATTATTATGGAGCACAGTTATTATTATTATTATTATTATTATTATTATTATTGTGCACAGTTATTATTATGGAGCGCTGTTATTATTATGGTAAACAGTTATTATTATGGAGCACTGTTATTATTATGGTAAACAGTTATTATTATGGAGCACAGTTATTATGGGGCACAGTTATTATTAAAGAGCACAGTTATTATAATAGAGCACAGTTATTATTATGGAGCACAGTTATTATTATAGAGCACAGTTATTATTATGGAGCACTGTTATTATTATGCTAAACAGTTACTTTTATGGAGCACAGTTATTATTATAGAGCACAGTTATTATTATGGAGCACTGTTATTATTATTATTATAGTGCACAGTTATTATTATGGTGCACAGTTATTATTATGGAGCACAGTTATTATTATAGAGCACAGTTATTATTATGGTGCACAGTTATTATTATAGAGCACAGTTATTATTATAGCGCACGGTTATTATAGAGCACAATTATTATAATGGAGCACTGTTATTATTATGGTGCACAGTTATTATTATGGAGCACTGTTATTATTATGGTGCACAGTTATTATTATAGAGCACAGTTATTATCATAGCGCACAGTTATTATTATAGAGCACAATTATTATTATAGAGCACAATTATTATTATAGAGCACAGCTATTATTATGGTGCACAGTTATTATTATAGAGCACAGTTATTATTATAACGCACAGTTATTATTATGGAGCACTGTTATTATTATGGTGCACAGTTATTATTATAGAGCACAGTTATTATCATAGCGCACAGTTATTATTATAGAGCACAATTATTATTATAGAGCACAGTTATTATTATGGAGCATAGTTATTATTATGGAGCACAGTTATTATTATAATGCACTGTTATTATTATGGAGCACAGTAATTATTATGGTGCACAGTTATTATTATGGTGCACAGTTATTATTATGGAGCACAATTATTATTATAGTGCACTGTTATTATTATGGAGCACAGTTATTATTATGGGGCACAGTTATTATTATTATTATGCTAAACAGTTATTATTATGGTGCACAGTTATTATTATGGTGCACAGTTGTTATTATTATAGAGCACAGTTATTATTATAGAGCACAGTTATTATTATGGTGCACAATTATTATTATGGAGCACAGTTATTATTATGGAGCACAGTTATTATTATAGAGCACAGTTATTATTATAGAGCACAATTATTATAATGGAGCACAGTTATTATTATGGAGCACAGTTATTATTATAATGCACAGTTATTATTATGGAGCACAGTAATTATTATGGTGCACAGTTATTATTATGGTGCACAGTTATTATTATTGAGCACAATTATTATTATAGTGCACAGTTATTATTATGGAGCACAGTTATTATTATAGAGCATAGTTGTTATTATTATGGTGCACAGTTATTATTATGGAGCACAATTATTGTTATAGTGCACAGTTATTATTATGGAGCACAGTTATTATTATGGAGCACAGTTATTATTATAATGCACTGTTATTATTATGGAGCACAGTAATTATTATGGTGCACAGTTATTATTATGGTGCACAGTTATTATTATAGAGCACAGTTATTATTATGGAGAACAGTTATTATTATGGAGCACAGTTATTATTATGGAGCATAGTTATTATTATGGGGCACAGTTATTATTATGGAGCACAATTATTATTATAGTGCACTGTTATTATAGTGCACAGTTATTATTATAGTGCACAGTTATTATTATTATGGAGCACAGTTATTATGATGGGGCACAGTTATTATTATTATGCTAAACAGTTATTATTATGCTGCACAGTTATTATTATAGTGCACAGTTGTTATTATTATGTTAAACAGTTATTATTATGGTGCACAGTTATTATTATAGAGCACAGTTATTATCATAGCGCACAGTTATTATTATAGAGCACAATTATTATTATAGAGCACAATTATTATTATGGAGCACAGTTATTATTATGGAGCACAGTTATTATTATGCTGCACAGTTGTTATTATTATGTTAAACAGTTATTATTATGGTGCACAGTTATTATTATAGAGCACAGTTATTATCATAGCGCACAGTTATTATTATAGAGCACAATTATTATTATGGAGCACAGTTATTATTATGGAGCACAGTTATTATTATAGAGCACAGTTATTATTATAGTGCACAGTTATTATTATGGAGCACAGTTATTATTATAGAGCACAGTTATTATTATGGTGCACAGTTATTATTATGGAGCACAGTTATTATTATAGAGCACAGTTATTATTGTAGTGCACAGTTATTATTATGGAGCACAATTATTATTATGGAGCACAGTTATTATTATGGTGCACAGTTATAATTATGGAGCACAGTTATTATTATGGTGCACAGTTATTATTATAGAGCACAGTTATTATTATGGTGCACAGTTATTATTATGGAGCACAGTTATTATTATTATTATTATTATTATTATTATTATTATTGTGCACAATTATTATTATGGAGCACAGTTATTATTATGGTGCACAGTTATTATTATAATGCACAGTTATTATTATAGAGCACAGTTATTATTGTGGTGCACAGTTATTATTATGGAGCACAGTTCTTATTATAGTGCACAGTTATTATTTTGGAGCACAGTTATTATTATAGAGCACATTTATTATTATGGAGCACAGTTATTAATATGGTGCAAAGTTATTATTATGGAGCACAGTTATTATTATAGAGCACAGTTATTATTATGGTGCACCGTTATTATTATGGTGCACAGTTATTATTATAGAGCACAGTTATTATTATGTAGCACAGTTATTATTATGGTGCACAGTTATTATTATAGAGCACAGTTATTATTATGGAGCACAGTTATTATTATAGAGCACAGTTATTATTATGGTGCACAGTTATTATTATAATGCACAGTTATTATTATGGTGCACAGTTATTATTATAATGCACAGTTATTATTATGGAGCACAGTTATTATTATAGAGCACAGTTATTATTATGGTGCACAGTTATTATTATGGAGAACAGTTATTATTATGGAGCACAGTTATTATTATGGAGCACTGTTATTATTATGGAGCACAGTTATTATAATAGAGCACTGTTATTATTATAGAGCACAGTTATTATTATGGATCACAATTATTATTATAGAGCACAGTTATTATTATGGAGCACTGTTATTATTATGGTGCACAGTTATTATAATAGAGCACTGTTATTATTATAGAGCACAGTTATTATTATGGATCACAATTATTATTATGGATCACAATTATTATTATGGAGCACAGTTATTATTATGGATCACAATTATTATTATGGAGCACAGTTATTATTATGGTGCACAGTTATTATTATGGTGCACAGTTATTATTATAGAGCACAGTTATTATTATGGAGCACAGTTATTATGGAGCACAGTTATTATTACGGTGCACAGTTATTATTATAGAGCACAGTAATTATTATGGTGCACAGTTATTATTATGGAGCACAGATATTATTATGGAGCACAGTTATTATTATGGAGCACAGTTATTATGGAGCACAGTTATTATTATGGTGCACAGTTATTATTATAGAGCACAGTTATTATTATGGAGCACAGTTATTATTATGGTGCACAGTTATTATTATGGTGCACAGTTATTATTATAATGCACAGTTATTATTATGGAGCACAGATATTATTATGGAGCACAGTTATTATTATGGAGCACAGTTATTATTATAGTGCACAGTTATTATAATGGAGCACAGTTATTATTATGGAGCACAGTTATTATTATGGTGCACAGTTATAATTATGGTGCACAGTTATTATTATGGGGCACAGTTATTATTATAGAGCACAGTTATTATTATACTGCACAGTTATTATTATGGAGCACAGTTATTATTATAGAGCACAGTTATTATTATGGAGCACAGTTATTATTATGGTGCACAGTTATTATTATAGAGCACAGTTATTAATATGGAGCACAGTTATTATTATGGAGCACAGTTATTATTATGGAGCACAGTTATTAGAATAGAGCACTGTTATTATTATAGAGCACAGTTATTATTATGGAGCACAGTTATTATTATGGAGCACTGTTATTATTATAGCGCACAGTTATTATTATAGAGCACAATTATTATAATGGAGCACAGTTATTATTATAGAGCACAGTTATTTTTATAGCGCACAGTTATTATTATAGAGCACAATTATTATAATGGAGCACAGTTATTATTATAGAGCACAGTTATTATTATAGTGCTCAGTTATTATTATGGTGCACAGTTATTATTATGGTGCACAGTTATTATTATGGTAAACAGTTATTATTATGGAGCACAGTTATTATAGAGCACAGTTATTATTATTATTATTATTAATATTATTATGGAGCACAGTTATTATTATGGAGCACAGTTATTATTATGGAGCAAAGTTATTATAATAGAGCACAGTTATTATTATGGGGCACAGGTATTATTATGGAGCACCGTTATTATTATAGAGCACAGTTATTATTATAGAGCACAGTTATTATTATGGTAAACAGTTATTATTATGGTGCACAGTTATTATTATGGTAAACAGTTATTATTATAGAGCACAGTTATTATTATGGAGCACAGTTATTATTATAGAGCACAGTTATTATTATGGAGCACAGTTATTATTATGGAGCACAGTTATTATTATGGAGCACAGTTATTATTATAGAGCACAGTTATTAATATGGAGCACAGTTATTATTATGGAGCACAGTTATTATTATGGAGCACAGTTATTAGAATAGAGCACTGTTATTATTATAGAGCACAGTTATTATTATGGAGCACAGTTATTATTATGGAGCACTGTTATTATTATAGCGCACAGTTATTATTATAGAGCACAATTATTATAATGGAGCACAGTTATTATTATAGAGCACAGTTATTTTTATAGCGCACAGTTATTATTATAGAGCACAATTATTATAATGGAGCACAGTTATTATTATAGAGCACAGTTATTATTATGGTGCACAGTTATTATTATAGTGCTCAGTTATTATTATGGTGCACAGTTATTATTATGGTGCACAGTTATTATTATGGTAAACAGTTATTATTATGGAGCACAGTTATTATAATAGAGCACAGTTATTATTATGGGGCACAGGTATTATTATGGAGCACCGTTATTATTATAGAGCACAGTTATTATTATAGAGCACAGTTATTATTATGGTAAACAGTTATTATTATGGTGCACAGTTATTATTATGGAGCACAGTTATTATAGAGCACAGTTATTATTATGGAGCACAGTTATTATAGAGCACAGTTATTATTATTATTATTATTATTATTATTAATATTATTATGGAGCACAGTTATTATTATGGAGCACAGTTATTATTATGGAGCACAGTTATTATTATAGAGCACAGTTATTATTATGGGGCACAGGTATTATTATGGAGCACCGTTATTATTATAGAGCACAATTATTATAATGGAGCACAGTTATTATTATGGAGCACAGTTATTATTATGGTGCACAGTTATTATTATGGAGCACAGTTATTATTATGGAGCACCGTTATTATTATAGAGCACAGTTATTATTATGGAGCACTGTTATTATTATAGCGCACAGTTATTATTATAGAGCACAATTATTATAATGGAGCACAGTTATTTTTATAGAGCTCAGTTATTATTATGGTAAACAGTTATTATTATGGTGCACAGTTATTATTATGGTAAACAGTTATTATTATGGAGCACAGTTATTATTATGGTGTACAGTTATTATTATTATTATTATTACTATTATTATTATTATTAATATTATTATGGAGCACAGTTATTATTATGGTGCACAGTAATTATTATGGAGCACAGTTATTATTATGGAGCACAGTTATTATTATAGAGCACAGTTATTATTATGGGGCACAGGTATTATTATGGAGCACCGTTATTATTATAGAGCACAGTTATTATTATAGAGCACAATTATTATAATGGAGCACAGTTATTATTATAGAGCACAGTGATTATTATGGAGCACTGTTATTATTATAGCGCTCAGCTATTATTATAGAGCACAATTATTATAATGGAGCACAGTTATTATTATGGAGCACAATTATTATTATAGTGCACAGTTATTATTATGGAGCACAGTTATTATTATAGAGCACAGCTATTATTATGGAGCACAGTTATTATTATGGAGCACTGTTATTATTATAGTGCACAGTTATTATTATAGTGCACAGTTATTATTATGGAGCACTGTTATTATTATAGTGCACAGTTATTATTATGGAGCACAATTATTATTATAGTGCACAGTTATTATTATGGAGCACAGTTATTATTATGGAGCACAGTTATTATTTTAGAGCACAATTATTATAATGGAGCACAGTCATAATTATAGAGCACAGTTATTATTATAGATCACAGTTATTATTGAGCACAGTTATTATTATAGAGCACAATTATTATTATGGAGCACAGTTATTATTATGGAGCACAGTTATTATTATGGAGCACAGTTATTATTATAGAGCACAGTTATTATTATAGAGTACAGTTATTATTATGGGGCACAGTTATTATTATAGTGCACAGTTATTATTTTGGAGCACAGTTATTATTATGGAGCACAATTATTATTATAGTGCACAGTTATTATTATGGAGCACAGTTATTATTATAGAGCACAGTTATTATTATGGAGAACAGTTATTATGGTGCACAGTTATTATTATGGAGCACAGTTATTATTATGGAGCACAGTTATTATTATGGAGAACAGTTATTATTATGGTGCACAGTTATTATTATAGTGCACAGTTATTATTATGGAGCACAGTTATTTTTATGGAGCACAGTTATTATTATGGAGAACAGTTATTATTATGGGGCACAGTTATTATTATAGTGCACAGTTATTATTATGGTGCACAGTTATTATTATGGAGCACAGTTATTATTATGGAGCACAGTTATTATTATGGAGAACAGTTATTATTATGGAGAACAGTTATTATTATGGTGCACAGTTATTATTATGGAGCACAGTTATTATTATGGAGAACAGTTATTATTATGGTGCACAGTTATTATTATGGAGCACAGTTATTATTATGGAGCACAGTTATTATTATGGAGCACCGTTATTATTATAGAGCACAGGTATTATTATAGAGCACAATTATTATAATGGAGCACAGTTATTATTATGGAGCACAGTTATTATTATGGAGCACAGTTATTATTATTATTATTATTATTATTATTATTATTATGGTGCACAGTTATTATTATTGGGCACAGTTATTATTATAGAGCACAGTTATTATTATAGATCACAGTTATTATTATGGAGAACAGTTATTATTATGGAGCACAGTTATTATGGGGCACAGTTATTATTATAGTGCACAGTTATTATTATGGAACACAGTTATTATTATAGTGCACAGTTATTATTATGGAGCACAGTTATTATTATGGAGAACAGTTATTATTATGGAGCACAGTTATTATTATGGAGCACAGTTATTATTATGGAGCACCGTTATTATTATAGAGCACAGGTATTATTATAGAGCACAATTATTATAATGGAGCACAGTTATTATTATGGAGCACAGTTATTATTATGGAGCACAGTTATTATTATTATTATTATTATTATTATTATTATTATTATTATGGTGCACAGTTATTATTATGGGGCACAGTTATTATTATGGAGCACAGTTATTATTATAGCGCACAGTTATTATTATAGAGCACAATTACTATAATGGAGCAAAGTTATTATTAAAGAGCACAGTTATTATTATGGTGCACAGTTATTATTATAGAGCACAGTTATTATTATAGAGCACAGTTATTATTATGGGGCACAGTTATTATTATGGAGCACAGTTATTATTATAGTGCACAGTTATTATTATTATTATTATTATTATTATTATTATTATTATTATGGAGCACAGTTATTATTATGGAGCACTGTTATTATTATGCTAAACAGTTATTATTATGGAGCACAGTTATTATTATGGTGCACAGTTATTATTATGGAGCACAGTTATTATTATGGGGCACAGTTATTATTATGGAGCACAGTTATTATTATGGGGCACAGTTATTATTATGGAGCACAGTTATTATTATAGAGCACAGTTATTATTATGGAGCACAGTTATTATTATAGAGCACAGTTATTATTATGGAGCACAGTTATTATTATAGAGCACAGTTATTATTATAGAGCACAGTTATTATTATGGAGCACTGTTATTATTATGCTAAACAGTTATTATTATGGAGCACAGTTATTATTATGGGGCACAGTTATTATTATGGAGCACAGTTATTATTATGGAGCACTGTTATTATTATGCTAAACAGTTATTATTATGGAGCACAGTTATTATTATGGAGCACTGTTATTATTATGCTAAACAGTTATTATTATGGAGCACAGTTATTATTATGGTGCACAGTTATTATTATGGGGCACAGTTATTATTATGGAGCACAGTTATTAATATGGAGCACAGTTTTTATTATGGAGCACAGTTATTATTATAGAGCACAATTATTATAATGGAGCACAGTTATTATTATAGAGCACAGTTATTATTATGGAGCACAGTTATTATTATAGAGCACAATTATTATAATGGAGCACAGTTATTATTATAGAGCACTGTTATTATTATGGAGCACAGTTATTATTATAGAGCACAGTTATTATTATGGTGCACAGTTATTATTATGGTGCACAGTTATTATTATAGTGCACAGTTATTATTATGGAGAACAGTTATTATTATGGAGCACAATTATTATTATAGAACACAGTTATTATTATGGTGCACAGTTATTATTATGGGGCACAGTTATTATTATGGAGAACAGTTATTATTATGGAGCACAATTATTATTATAGTGCACAGTTATTATTATGGAGCACAGTTATTATTATAATGCACAGTTATTATTATGGAGCACAGTTATTATTATGGAGCACAGTTATTATTATAGAGCACAGTTATTATTATAGAGCACAATTATTATAATGGAGCACAGTTATTATTATAGAGCACAGTTATTATTATGGAGCACAGTTATTATTATGGTGCAAAGTTATTATTATGGAACACAGTTATTATTATAGTGCACAGTTATTATTATAGTGCACAGTTATTATTATGGTGCACAGTTATTATTATGGAGCACAGTTATTATTATGGAACACAGTTATTATTATGGAGCACAGTTATTATTATAGAGCACAGTTATTATTATGGAGCACAGTTATTATTATGGAGCACAGTTATTATTATAGAGCACAATTATTATAATGGAACACAGTTATTATTATAGAGCACAGTTATTATTACGGTGCAAAGTTATTATTATGGAACACAGTTATTATTATAGAGCATAGTTATTATTATGGAGCACAGTTATTATTATGGAGCACAGTTATTATTATAGAGCACAGTTATTATTATGGTGCACAGTTATTATTAAGGTGCACAGTTATTATTATAGTGCACAGTTATTATTATGGAGCACAGTTATTATTATGGAGCACAGTTATTATTATAGAGCACAGTTATTATTATAGAGCACAATTATTATAATGGAGCACAGTTATTATTATAATGCACAGTTATTATTATAGTGCACAGTTATTATAATAGAGCACAGTTATTATTATGGAGCACAGTTATTATTATAGTGCACAGTTATTATTATGGAGTACAATTATTATTATAGTGCACAGTTATTATTATGGAGCACAGTTATTATTATAATGCACAGTTATTATTATGGAGCACAGTTATTATTATGGAGCACAGTTATTATTATGGTGCAAGGTTATTATTATGGAACACAGTTATTATTATAGAGCACAATTATTATAATGGAGCACAGTTATTATTATGGAGCACAGTTATTATTATGGTGCACAGTTATTATTATGGAGCACAGTTATTATTATAGAGCTCAGTTATTATTATAGAGCACAGTTATTATTATGGAGCACAGTTATTATTATGGAGCACAGTTATTATTATAGAGCACAGTTATTATTATGGGGCACAGTTATTATTATAGAGCACAGTTATTATTATGGAGCACAGTTATTATTATAGAGCACAGTTATTATTATGGTGCACAGTAGAGATGAGCGAGCACTAAAATGCTCGGGTACTCGTTATTCGAGACGAACTTTTCCCGATGCTCGAGTGCTCGTCAATGGGAGACTCGAGCATTTTTCAAGGGGACCAAGGCTCTGCACAGGGAAGCTTGGCCAAACACCTGGGAACCTCAGAAAAGGATGGAAACACCACGGAAATGGACAGGAAACAGCAGGGGCAGCATGCATGGATGCCTCTGAGGCTGCCTAATCGCACCATTATGCCAAAACTATGGGCAACAGCATGGCCATGACAGAGTGACAGAATGAATCTAAAACATCCAATAATTGACCCTGACACTATAGGGGACGGCATGCAGAGGCAGCGGCAGCAGGCTAGAGAGTGGCATGGCGACATACCCTAAATGGACTCAGGCTTCAAACCAATGGGTGGCAGAGAGGAACCAAAGGAGGTGAGCAAGAAGCGCTCAAATAATATCGGTACATGATAAAAGTTTGCCAGTATATTTTGTGGATTACACAGCAGGGTGGCGACAAAGTTAACAAGTTTGTTGTGGAAGCCATGAAAACAACCCAAAATTCTGCCTGACACAGCTCGTTTGATAAGGGGACCATGTATGCCTACAGTTCATGCCAGTCGCTGCACTGGCTGCCAGTCTCCTTTCGGATACAGTTTAAAATAATAACCCTCATCCATAAAGCTCTGTATAATGTTGCACCCCCCTTCCTCTCCTCTCTTATCTCAGTATATCGCCCAACCCGTGCTCTTAGATCCGCCAGTGATCTTAGATTAACCTCTATTCTAGTGCGGACCTCCCACTCGCGTCTCCAAGACTTCTCTAGAGCTGCACCAATTCTATGGAATGCTCTGCCCCGGACTATCAGACTAATACCTAACCTCCAAAGTTTCAAACGTGCTCTTAAAACCCATTTCTTTAGGCAAGCCTATAACACTCATTAACTGCATGAAGTTTTAACTCTTCTACTAACCCGTCCTGTGTCGTCCTCCCATCTGTTATCCAGCAACCAACAGGCACCAGACTTCTCTGCAGTCCCATTCACCCTGGACCTGGTATATAAGATGACAGCTGCGTGGTTCAAGCGACAGCAATTCCATTTATTATATTTTGTTCTATTCCCTAAGAAGAATGGCTTGACCATTAAAAATTCTTTTACCTCGTGTTACCCCATCATCTTCATAAACCGTAAGCTCTGGCGAGCAGGGACCTCACTCCTGTTGTTCCATACAAATGTTGTGCTCTGTTACATTACATTTGTATTTGTTTCCTATGATTTGTAAAGCGCTACGGAATATGATGGCGCTATATAAATAAAGATTATTATTATTATTATTATGGAGGCAGTGAACTAGTAGTAGATTAAAGGTGCTGCAGTTAAAACTATGCTGCAGCACCTTTAATCTACTACTACTTCACTGCCTCCATACATCGTCCCCTTATCAAACGAGCTGTGTCAGGCAGAATTTTCAGGTGTTTCACCAGATACATAGTGGAACTCGGCCCATCTGTCGCCGCCATGCTGGAGACCTGAAGTTGCAATCATAGCAGCGCAATATGGATGCCCCATACTGTCGCTCTTAATCATGGAACCATTTCCGAAAAAAATATTAAAAATAGAACCACTATGCTATTCCATTATTCCTATGTGAAATATTCAAACGACCCGGCCTGCTTTGAAAATTATAATTTTTTCAAAGTAAACGCTTCTGGCCCCCAAGCCCATTTTGGGTGGGGAGGAGCCGAGAGACAGGGGCTTGGACAAGCTCGCCTGGCAGCGGACCGCCAGCTCCATCCCAAGATTAGGCAGCCTCAGAGGCATCCATGCATGCTGCCCCCTGTTTCCTGTCCATTTTGCCTCCACGATCCTCCACAGCGTCCACCAATGTCTCCATGCGCAACTTTCAACTCTCTATACCCCAGACGCTGGAGCACGAGAGGATATGCAGCACATCATCCCCTTATCAAACGAGCTGTGTCAGGCAGAATTTTCAGGTGTTTCACCAGATACATAATGGAACTCGGCCCATCTGTCACCATGCTGAAGACCTGAAGTTGCAATCATAGCAGCGCAATATGGATGCCCCAGTAGTCACTCTTAATCATGGAAGTCGTCTCCATGGCTGCCTCCACATGTCGTCCCTTTATCAAACGAGCTGTGTCAGGCTCATTTTTCGGGTGTTTCACTAGATACGTTATGGAACTTGGTCACTATGTTGCCACCATGCTGTGTTATCGACTAAATATACCATCAACCTTTTGTTCACATAGGAAATCATTTCAGTGCTTCTTGCTCACCTCCTTTGGTGAAACCTGAGTCCATTTAGGGTATGTCGCCATGACACTCTCTAGCCTGCCGCTGCTGCCGCTGCCTCTGCATGCCGTCCCCTATAGTGTAAGGGTCAATTATTGGATGTTTTAGATGCTATCTAGCCTCATTCGGTCACTCTGTCATCGCCATGCTGTTGCCCATAATTTTGGCATAATGGTGCGATTAAGCAGCCTCAGAGGCATCCATGCATGCTGCCCCTGCTGTTTCCTGTCCATTTCTGTGGTGTTTCCATCCTTTTCTGAGGTTCCCAGGTGTTTGGCCAAGCTTCCCGTGCAGAGCCTTGGCCCCCTTGAAAAATGCTCGAGTCTCCCATTGACTTCAATGGGGCTCATTATTCGAGACGAGCACTCGAGCATCGGGAAAAGTTTGTCTCGAATAACGAGTACCCGAGCATTTTAGTGCTCGCTCATCTCTAGTGATTAGGCAAGAGTCGGGGTCACAGAGGGTGATTCACTACTTAGACGATTTCCTGTGTGTGGGCCCGAGTAAGGGATGGGGGTGTTGGGTGTTGCTGCAGACGCTGGAATACGTGTTCCATAAATTTGGGGTACCTCTAGCAAAAGACAAAACGGAGGGCCCTGTCACTTGTTTGTGTTTTTTGGGAATTGAGATAGATTCAATGACGATGGAGTGTCGGTTGGAGGATTTGCGAATAAGAGTACAGGAAGCGATTGTTAAGACAAAAATATCTTTCAAAAAGTTACAGTCATTGTTGGGAAAATAAAATTTTGCTTGTCGTATCATGCCAATGGGGAGGGTTTTCTGTAGGAGACTGGCGCAGGCGACGGCGGGGGTAAGACGGCGGGAATTCCTGATTAGATTAAAGCGGAAACATAGGAATGATTCACGGGTTTGGGATAATTTTCTTGTAAGTTACAACGGCAAGACCCTGTGGATGGAGGAACCAGTGTCTAGCATAGCACTAGATTTATTCACAGATGCTGCAGGTTCGGTGGGCTTTGGGGCGTTTTTTCAAGGGAAATGGAGTGTGGGCAGCTGGCCAGGGAGCTGAGTGGAGTCAGGATTCACAAAAAACCTCTGCCTGCTGGAGTTGTTTCCCATCATTGTGTCAGTTGAATTGTGGGGTACACAGCTGGGTAACAAGTGTGTGGTATTCCACTGAGACAATATGGCGGTGGTGGACGTCATCAACATACAGTCAGCCTCATCTTCACCAGTGATAAAATTGCTACAACATTTGGTGTTATTATGTTTAAGGTGGAACATAATGGGGGTAATTTACTAAGAGCCCAATTCGCGTTTTTACGTCGGGTTGGCCTAAAATTACCGTTTTGCGTTGAATTGCCCTGGGTTTTTGGCGCACGAGATCGGATTGTGGCGCATCGGTGCCGGCATGCGTGCGACGGAAATTCAGGGGCGTGGCCATCGGAAAACCCGTCGGATTCGTAAAAACCTCCGTATTTTTTTTAAAAAATGTGTCGCTTGACACGCACTTACCTGCACCCAGCATAGCTTGGTGAACTCCGGCGGACCTCGGCGGACTTCAGCGCAGCAGCGAAACCTGGTGGACATCGGGCACACTACCTTAGTGAATAGCCGGAAGACACGAATCAGCGTCGCCGCTGGATCGCGAATGGACCAGGTAAGTAAATCTGCCCCAATGTTTAAGGCTGTGCATGTCCCAGATGTGGACAATAACATTGCCGATGCATTGTCTCGTCTACAGTTAGACAGATTTCGGAGTCTGGTGCCAGAGGCAGCGAGAGAACCATTGCAATGTCCGGGGATTTAGTTTGGTAAGGTTTCTTCATTGGATTCGGCGATCATTGTCCCCGGCTACCTGGGAAGCGTACAGAAAGGTTTGGAAGAGTTGGTTTTTGTTCACAGATGAATGGGTGGCTTTGGGTGAGCAAAGGGCGATCAATTGTTCTGCTTTATGGCGTTACTGTTTGATGGAGGGGTGTCGGGGTCAGTGATACATAAGAATCTGGCAGCGCTATCCTTTTTGTTTAAATTGCTGGGGGGTGAAGACTCGGCACAACCTTTTTTATAAGACAAGCAACTAAGGGTTTTGTAAAGCAAGGGTCAGACAGGACGGCAGAAGACCTGTGTCTTTTGAGTTGTTGGGTAAAATAATGCAAGAGTTGGGGGCAGTTTGTAGGTCAAGTTATGAGGTTTTGTTGTTTCGGTTAGCGTATTCTTGGGCATTTTTGGGGGGCTTTTCGCATAGGGGAGTTGGTTAGCAGTAATCGGAAGAGTGAAGGGGGAGTGCAGGTCAGACATGTTAAGAAGGTGAATGAGGCTATGCATATTTGGTTGTTTGGGTCAAAGACAGATAGAAAGGGGAAGGGGTTCTTAAAATTACATAGATTGGTGGGATGTAATTTTTGCCCGGTGTATGAGGCCTTTCTGGATGTACGGTGGCAAGAGGGCAGATCTTTACTAGTACACGAGGATTGTTCTGCCCTTTCCAAGTTTCAGTTTCTTGCAGTTTTTAGGGGATGTTTGGCTCAGATTGAATTATGCCCGGGGGAATAAAGCTCTCATTCCTTTAGGATTGGGGCAGCCATAGAGGCGGCAAGGGGGGGAATGAGGAAGGAGGAGATTATGAGAATTGGCAGATGGGAGTCACAGCGGTTCAAATCTTTTGTCAGGCCAGGACTGTTGGAGTAACAGAAGTGGGAAAGGGTAGTTAGGGGGGAGGTTTTGGGTTTGAATAAACAAAAAAGAGAAAAATATGGTAACGGCTCACCCCTCTGAAGGCTGCAGTTGTCTCAATGTGAATTTCGGCCGGGTGCACGGAAAGTCCCTTTAACTGCCTGGAAATCCAGTATAAACATTATTATAGAAGAAGCAAAAATACATATGAGGGCGGGAGATCCAGCATCCAAAAAAATTTTTGTCTCCTTTTGTTTTGGTTGTTTTTTGTGTCTCCATGTTCTTCACCGTGTTTATTTTTTAAAGAGAAGAAAATGAAAATATTCTACTATGTCTTAACAGCGATTCTTCACTGACATTTTTTGGATGCTGGATCTCCCGCCCTCATATGTATTTTTGCTTCTTCTATAATTTTGGGTTTGAATGTTGCTGTTGAAATACTGTTTATATTTCTCAGGGGCAGGAAAATGTGTTGTGTGGGTTTTTGGCAATTCTTTCGTGTACTGGGCAGAGGAAGGCTAAGCTCCGGCTTTGTGGTAGGTCATTGGGTTTAATCCCAGATCAGGTGAGTGTGCACTGGTTGGGTTTTCGTGGCCTAACGTGGAGCAGAGTGTGGCCTAAGCTGCAGGAGTGTTTTCGTAGATGGGGTCCACCGAATGTGTTGATGTTGCATGTTGGGGGGAATGATATTGGGAATTTTCCAATTCGCCCTGTCCAATTCACACTCCAAATAATCCTGGTAGATTGATTAGATTGTGAGCCCCATTGGGGACAGGGACTGGTCTGTGCAGTGCTGCGTTATCTGTGTGCGCTATATAAATAAATGAATAATCATCAAATCATGAGACTGTCTAAATATATTATCTGATTTTCATCAACTGGTGCACCAGTCACAGGACCTCTGCACCAGCCACAGGACCTCAGCCCCGGCCCCAGGACCTCAGCCCCGGCCTCAGGACCTCAGCCCCGGCCTCAGGACCTCAGCCCCGGCCTCAGGACCTCAGCCCCGGCCTCAGGACCTCTGCACCGGCCGCAGGACCTCAGCCCCGGCCGCAGGACCCCAGCCCCGGCCACAGGACTTCAGTCCGGCCACAAGACATCACTGATCACTGCTGGGATGTGCTCGTCTCTTCTTCCAGTCTCTCCCTCAGTTCTGTGACTGTTGTGGGTTTCTTGGCCAGAACTTTGTCACCAAGGACTTTCCAGGGCTTTTCTATTGGGTTTAGATCAGGACTCCGGGCTGTGGCCATTTCATTGTTTCAGTGTCTACTGCTTCAAGGATCTGCTTCACCTGTTTTTATATGTGACAGGGGGCAACGTCCTGCATGAAAATGGCTGCTGATTGAATGATGAACGCAAGGAAGGAGCCACAAGTTATTGTAGAAGGTTCTGATACTTTAATGGCTGGGCACATGGAGAGGCAGGGATGTCACCAGTTACCCCTCTCCCACCGCTCACGTCTGTGTGTAATCTATAGTATTGTTACATTCATCAAAAATATATATGCAGTGTCCTGTGTATAGTGCAGGGGGCGCAGGATTCAGGACTTCTGGAATCTGACCCCTCCTGCGCGGCTCCGACAGAGGTCAACAACATTTTTTTGGTGCATTTCTACCATGGGGCGTGCAGCACAATTCTGTCAGACTTTGCATGATAAATGTGTGGCATGGTCTGTGCACAGGAGCGCCCCCTTCAGTGCAGAATAGTGCAGCACAAATGTGTTGCTGACACTTCTTAAATACCTTAAAGAGGACCTGTCACCCATAAATTCGGCAATAGGAGATGTTACAGAGCTCAGCTTTGATTTTCCCACGGCTTTATATAAACTTAATGCTGAGCTTTGATTGGTTGCCGTGGGCAACTAGAATAGTTTTACCTCAGACGCTTGTGATAAATCTCCCCCTATGTATTTATATCTCATATTTTATAGGATTTTTTTGTATGTGTATTTTACGCCTCAGTTACATTATCATTTGTAATTGTTTTAGTTATTTGGACCTGATGAAGTAGGTTCCTGATCCACTGCTGAGCGGAGAAGCCGTGCTGGTGCATGTGGTGCCTTACTGCATCACTAATGATAGATCTGAGCCATTGTGTCGTCCCATGTAAATATATGGTAACATAAGTAAAGAAACAAAACATATATACTCGAGTATAAGCCGAGACCCCTAATTTTACCACCAAAAAACTGGGAAAAACTATTGACTTGAGTATAGGCCGAGGGTGGGAAATGCATTGGTCACAATCTCCCAGTATACAGCCTGCCAGCCCCCTGTAGTATACAGCCAGCCCCCTATGGTATATAGCCTGCCAGCCCCCTGTAGTATACAGCCAGCCGGCCCCCATGTAGTATACAGCCAGCCGGCCCCCATGTAGTATACAGCCTGCCAGCCCCCATGTAGTATACAGCCAGCCAGCCCCCATGTAGTATACAGCCAGCCCCATGTAGTATACAGCCAGCCAGCCCCCATGTAGTATACAGCCTGCCGGCCCCCATGTAGTATACAGCCAGCTCCTCGTAGTATATATACAGCCTGCCAGCCCCGTGTAGCATACAGCCAGCCAGCCCCGCGTAACATACAGCCAGCCTGCCACCTCCTCGTAGTATATATATACAGCCAGCCAGCCCCGTGTAGCATACAGCCTGCCACCTCCTCGTAGTATATATACAGCCAGCCAGCCCCGCGTAGCATACAGCCAGCCAGCCCCGCGTAGCATACAGCCAGCCAGCCCCGCGTAGCATACAGCCAGCCAGCCCCGCTTGGCATACAGCCTGCCAGCCCCGCGTAGCATACAGCCAGCCAGCCCGCGTAGCATACAGCCTGCCAGCCCCGCGTAGCATACAGCCTGCCAGCCCCGCGTAGCATACAGCCTGCCAGCCCCGCGTAGCATACAGCCTGCCAGCCCCGCGTAGCATACAGCCTGCCCGCCGAATCCCCGATGCTCGTTGCGCCAGAGGGTTAGTATGTAAGTAAATTTTTTTTATTGACTCGTGTATAAGCCAGGGTGAGGTTTTCCAGCACTATTTTTGTGCTGAAAAACTCGGCTTATACACGAGTATATACAGTAACAGTATTTTAAGCTTATTTCATAAATTGTATATATTCTAAAGAACGGTATCGGGGGCGGGTGGTAGCGTGGGGGTACACCAAAGTGCAAGTGTGCTTGGGTTACAACCACTAAATCCTTGTGGATGATTTCATTTAACGTCTCACATGTCATGAAAAAAGTAAGGATGGTTCTGATATGTAAAGCCGTTCCCAAGGAATCTTTATTTAAAGAAGAACAGCAAAGATTGACCTGGACACTTAGTCTCCAATGACCCCCGGCCACAAAGGGCTATTCTGGGATTTCTCTCTATTCTGAACATGAAAATGGCTTCTCCCCGTGTGGCTTCTCTCAGGCCTTAACTAAAAGATCAATTTGTCTCTATAAAAACATTGCCACATTTTGAACATGAAAACGTCATTCCCGGGTAAATCCTCTGATCGTTTACAATACGAGTTTTCTGAGCAAAACATTTCTTACATTCTAAACATGAAAATGACTTCTCTGTGTGGCTTCTCTCATGTCTTATAAGATAAATCTTCTCTATAAAACATTTCCCACATTCTGAACAGGAAAACGGTTTCTCCCCCGTGTGCCGTCTTTGGTGTTTTAGGAGATCGGATTTCAGAGTGAAACTTTTCCCACATTCTAAACACAAGTATGGCTTCTCCCCTGTGTGAATTCTTTGGTGGGTTACAATACGAGTTTTCTGAGCAAAACATTTCTTACATTCTAAACATGAAAATGACTTCTCTGTGTGGTTTCTCTCATGTCTTAAAAGATAAATCTTCTCTATAAAACATTTCCCACATTCTGAACAGGAAAACGGTTTCTCCCCCGTGTGAATTTTTTCATGTCTTAGAAGATCTATTTTCTGTGTAAAACATTTGCCACATTCTAAACATGAATATGGCTTCTCCCCCGTGTGGATTCTCAGGTGTCTCAATAGGTCTCTTTTCTCTGCAAAACCTTTGCCACATTCGGAGCATGAAAACGGTTTCTCCCCCGTGTGCCATCTTTGGTGTTTTAGGAGATCGGATTTCAGAGTGAAACTTTTCCCACATTCTAAACACAAGTATGGCTTCTCCCCTGTGTGAATTCTTTGGTGGGTTACAAGATGAGTTTTCTGGGAAAAACACCTGTCACATTCTGAGCATGAAAATGGCTTCTCCCCTGTGTGAGTTCTCAAGTGTAAGACAAGATGTGATTTGTTGGTAAAACATTTGCCACACTTTGAACATGAATATGGCTTCTCCCCTGTGTGAATTCTCTCGTGTCTAACGAGTTCTGATTTATATTTATAACATTTACTACATTCTGAACAAGAAAAGGTCTTCTCTCTGGTCGGTCCATTAGGATGTTCCGGGCGCTTATAATATCCATCTTCTGTGATCTGAATCTCAGAATATATCAGCTGCTCCTCTGAGCTCTAGGGAAAGCCATCTGTGGAGAGGAAAAGGGCCACAGAAAAGAGAATAGATCAAATATTATTACTGTTATTATTAGAGATTATAATACATTTATTTATAAAATGTTAAATTCTCTTATGTCTGCCACATTCTGAACACAAAATCTATAAAATACATCGGTTTCCTGTATGAATTCGCAGAAGTAAAGCTCTGATTTTAGCGTAAAACTTCTTTCGCATTCCGGACAAGAATAATATATATTTCTATATGGGATCATTTATCATGACAGGTCCTTAAACCACTGTATCTACTAATCTCCTCCCATCATGTACTGGTCACATGGCGATGACGTCATCACAGGTCCTGTGGTAGCAAGTCTCTAATCGCTGAGCTCCTCCCCTCACTTATTGGTCACGTGGTGCTGAAATCGCGAACACAGTTTCAGCAGCTCCAGCTCCTCCCCTCAAATACTGGTAACACGGTGCTGACGTCATCACAGGTCCTGCGGTCTTCACGTCTTTGGCTGCTGGGCTGCTTCCTCTCCCGTCACATGTTGGTGACGTCATCACAGGTCCTGCGGTCTTCACTTCATTGGCTGCTGGTCTGCTTCTACTCCCGTCACATGTTGGTGACGTCATCTCAGGTCCTGCAGTATTTCCGGTTGACCCTGTAATGTATGGGCCCCTGGTGGCTCCTCCCTCCTGCCCATACATTCTAGTTTTAGCAATTCCAAAACAAAGAGCTTAAGAAAAATAATTATACTTTATTGACATTCCAAGATAATACACATAAGACACTTCCAATAAAAGTTCTGGGAAGTACAAACACTAGGGCAGTGATGGCGAACATTTTAGAGGCCGAGTGCCCAAACTACAAACCAAACACCCCCCCCCCCCTTATGTATCGTCTCATGGAGAATTGACCATAAGGGTCTTTTGATTCACGAGGCTTTAACCATCCTCGTCCACGTTGCAAGAGTGAGTTCCGAATTAAATGAGTCTGTATCCAGCGCTGGAATTTGACTAACTTGAAAGAAAAGACAAGACCTGTCCTTAACTGAAGTTAGCAACAAGACTGATGATTTTATTGTGGGACCGACATTTATAGAAAACCATAAGGCACTTTACATAAGGCGTGTAATTAGAAAAGCAGCAACTATAATTGGGTGTTCTCACCCAGGAAATGTAATACTATTTGATGTAAGCACACAAAGGAGTCTAATACTATTGGCTACATGCAAATACTGAAACTTCCCAGGTGTTCGCCTGGATACCTTCCTCTAGGTAGTGCTAGTGAGCACTAGGTCTTTGTGTGCTTGCTGAGGAATGAAACCCACCCAAACTTCAGTTATCAGTACACAAAGTTATGTGAAATAATGCTGAGTCTTTAAAATGTCCGACAATACGTAAGATGGCGTCTGAGTCCAGTGTAATATCTTTAACAATCGCGAGGTGCCAACCAAAAATTAAAGCAGTAACTTATTGCTTCCTGTTCAACAACTTTCAAGCATATTGGCCTCCTGAGGACAGCAACACAGTAGAAAGATGGAAAATTTTCATCATTTTAGCTTCTTTCCAGTTTCCCTCTGTACACAGAGAATCGTGGGGCCAGCAGGAGGTCCTCCAAAAATAAATCGACCCTTTCTACTCATTCTCCCTCTTACTACAGTCCCAAGCAGCGAAGTCAGTTTCAAAATATGACTGAAAGCAGCAACTTTTAAGTTGCTTGTAACTGCAAGAAGATTGCCTTTGGCACCCGTGCCATAGGTTCGCCACCACTGCACTAGGGGAACCAAGATGTCCCATATGGAGAATGGGACTAACACAAAGTACCTACGAACACCCTTCCTCCATATGCCCCAAAATCAAAGCGTGCCAAGAGTGAAAATCAAATAAATACTACGTCCAATAATAGGACCAAATATTTAGGGCAAGATGGACCCAAATGCACATGAACCACTTAAATAGACCGGAGGTAGCATCCGATATTTATAAATTCCAACAGTGCAGGTCGCACTTACCCAAAGGCAGGCAAAGAGGCAGTCAGAGGGGAGGCCGGAAGATACACAGGGTACCTCCGGTCTATTTAAGTGGTTCATGTGCATTTGGGTCCATCTTCCTCTAAATATTTGGTCCTATTGTTGGACATATTTATTAGATTTTTATTCTTGGCACGCTTTGATTTTGGGGCATACGAAGGAGGGTGGTCGCAAAAAATTATTTTGCTGTGGTTTCTGACCCGCTCCGCTCCCCGAGGGTACTTGAACCCTAGGGGTCTGATCACTTATACTGTACAATATACTGGTTCTATAGTACAGCAGAGCTGTTCTGTAGGCGTGGTCAGGTTCAGCCACAGCACCTAACAGGTTAAAGGGAACCTACCATCAGAAATCTACCTGTTAAGGAGAAGAAGAAATTTCCTTAGCGGCACTGCAATAAAGTAAAGGATGGGTGCACGCTACAACCGGACATCCACGTCCTTCCAAATATAGGAAAACAAAGGCGAACGGCGCTCCAAAATAGTGGAATAATTCCAGTGGTGAAAGCCTCGCTGGAGAAAGGCTTCAGATGAAGCTGAAACGTAGCAGCTCGGGAATAAACACCACTTGTATTATTCCACTATTTTGGAGTGCCGTTCGTTTGTATAGACACAGTCTATAATTTTAAGGGTAGGCTAAAGGGATCGTCCGGTTAGGCCCTATGCTTTGCCTAATTTACTGATTGGTGGGGGCCTCAGTGATGGGACCCCCACAGATCATGAGAACAGGGGTCCAATGTACCCCCGAGATGAGCGGAGCAGCTGATCGCACAGGTGCGCGCCCCCCCCCCCATTCCTCTCTATGGAGCTGAGGAAGATTACCGAGTGCTGTACTCAGCGATCTCCATCAGCTCCATAGATATGAAGGGGCCGCCCCATCCACTCACTACAACCAGACAACCCCTTTAATGTGAACATTGAGAGATAGAACATCAAAAAATCAAATCCAGAAATCACATTGTATAAAATTTATTTGCATTCTGCTGAGATAAACAAGTATTTCATCTCCTACCAACCATTAAGAGTTCCGGCTCCTACAGACCAGTTATTAAAATATGGATGGAATACACAATGACTCGTGAGGCATCCGTGATCATGAGGAAGGTGAGAGATCAGCCTAAAACTACCGGGTAGGAACTTGTAGCAGCTGGGGCCTCAGTCACCATGAAAGAAGTGCATGGCTTCTCCCCTGTGTGGCTTCTCCCTAGTGTGGCTTCTCTTCTGTATAAAAAGCTCTAAATGAAAGTTACATTTTTGTGACATTCTAAATATCATCAAGAACATGAAAATGGTTTTTCAGCTGTGTGAATTCTCTGGTGTTGTAACAGATTTCTTTTCTCAGTAAAGCATTTCCCACAATCTGAACACAACTATGGCTTCTCGCCTGTATGCATTCTACGATGTGCAGCAAGACTTGATTTGCGAGCAAAACATTTTCCACATTCAGAGCATGAAAATGGCTTCTCCCCTGTGTGAATTCTCTCATGGTTAACAAGGGCTGATTTCAGAAGAAAACATTTCCCACATTCTGAACATGAAAACAGTTTTTCCCCTGTGTGAATTTTCTTATGGAATTCAAGACTTTTCTTTATAGAAAAACATTTACCACATATGACACAAGAAAATGGCTTCTCTCCTGTGTGAATTCTCTGATGTATTACAAGTTCATATTTCAAGCTAAAACTTTTACCACATTCGGGGCATGAAAATGGCTTCTCCCCTGTGTGAATTCTCTGATGGTATAAAAGTTCTGATTTTAGCCTAAAACATTTACCACATTCGGGGCATGAAAATGGCGTCTCCCCTGTGTGAATTCTCTGATGGTATAAAAGTTCTGATTTTATCCTAAAACATTTACAACATTCGGGACATGAAAATGGCTTCTCCCCTGTGTGAATTTTCTGATAGCTAACAAGGCTTGCTTTCGCAATAAAAGATTTTCCACATTCTGAACATGAAAATGGCTTTTCCCCTGTGTGAGTTCTCTGATGGTTTACAAAATCTTTTTTCCACCTGAAACATTTACCACATTCGGGACATGAAAATGGCTTCTCTCCTGTGTGAATTCTCTGATGGTTTACAAAATCTTCTTTCAACCTAAAACATTTACCACATTCGGGACATGAAAATGGCTTCTCTCCTGTGTGAATTCTCTGATGGATAACAAGGCTTGATTTCACAGTAAAAGATTTTCTACATTCTGAACATGAAAATGGCTTCTCTCCTGTGTGAGTTCTCTGATGGCTTACAAGTTCTCTTTTAGTAGTAAAACATTTACCACATTCTGAACATGAAAATGGCTTTTCCCCTGTGTGAATTCTTTGGTGTAGTGTAAGATGTGCGTTACTGGGAAAACATCTGCTGCATTCAGAGCATGAAAATGACTTCTCCCCTGTGTGAATTCTCTGGTGTCTATAAAGATCTTTTTTATCTATAAAACCTTTGCCACATTCTAAACATGAATGTCGCTTCTCCCCCGTGTGAATTCTCTCATGTTTACAAAGATTTCTTTTCTCTCTAAAACCTTTTCCACATACTAAACATAGATATGGCTTCTCTACCGTGTGAGTTCTCTCATGTCTAATAAGTAATGATTTAAACCTGAAACATTTGACACATTCTGAACATGAAAATGTCTTCTGCCCAGCGGAAGCTCTTAGTTGTCCGTCTCCTCTTTGGCGGCTTCTTTTCTTCCTCTTAGTCTTGGATGTATCAGAACAGAAGCCCAATGTAATAGGATCAGATGATGGGTCATTGCTGGGAAGGGCGGAGGGTAAATCCGTTTTTCTGGCGCCATTTTTATACGTATCTTGTGTAATCTCACAATCATCTGCTGTGATATCTGTAGACATCAGATGTTCCTCTGAGCTCTGGGCGATGGCATCTGCCGGGAATAACAGGATCAGTGATTATTACGCTGATAAAATCTCTAATGATAATAATATTTTATACAAGTAGTGGAGACTTGTCCCATGTTGGGCATAGAGAGGAGGAGAGCGGAGAAATCCGGCCGTGGCTTTCTGAGACTGAGTATGTTTGATGGTGGAGCTTTGGAGAATACGAGTTCTCCTCGTCAGACATGATCTTATCCATAATACAGAAAACTCACAAAATTTATAGATTTAAGGGAAAGAGGAAGGAAAGAATTGGAGTATAAATTGTTGCAGAGATTGACCCCGACCTCTGACCTGGAGGCCACGAGCAGATAAGAGCCAGCGCTCGCTTGTCGTGCCTCAGCTTTAGTTTATTGCCCTCCTGTTGTATATAAGTTGTCTGTGTAGGTCCAGGTGTCTTCTAGGTTGTTTAAGATGACAACTATGTTATACATTTCTTTATAAAAAGCTAAAATCTGTCTTGTCCAACATCTCAGTTTTCAGTGTAAATTGTGTTAATTCTACATTTTAAAATTAAGCAAAATGAGACAGGGGCGCACCTGCCATGAGGTGAGTTGAGAATCTCCCTCAGGCGGCGCGCCTCCTTCTGTACGAGGGGGCGGCACCGTGCTCCCGCCAGCCAGCCCGCACCGTTCTCCCACCTGCCCTCCGTCCCGCAATCCAGGCGACAAGAGACTCCCTGCGCCAGCTAGCACTGAGCTGCTGCCCGCCCCTTCTGCCGGTCGGCAAGCACCGAGTTCCTGCCGGCCGCCCGGAACCGAGCTCCCGTTTGCACGCCCTCCGGCCACCACCATTCTCCCGCATGCGCTCTAGTCCCTGCCTGCCGAAACCAAGCTGCCCGTCCACAGGCACCGCGCCACCATGTGACCGGCCGTTGACTGGGACCATGCGACCGCCTGCAGGCCGCCACCATTCTCCTGCCCATGCTATGACCGGGACAAGCTCTTAAGTGGCCGCTTGGCACCTGGCCGGCATGCACCGATCTTCCGCCCGCTGACCACCTGTATATGTGTATATGTATGTGTGTATATGTATGTGTAGGTATGTGTATGTGTATGTATGTGCAGTGTGTGCATATGCTGTGTATACTGTTTATATATGTGTGTATATTTGCTCTATGTATATGTAGTATTTGTGATATTTATCAGAGCTTCTAATTTGTACTACATAGCAATACGCTGTATACATTTTATACTACATGGTGGTACACAGTATGCTTTTCATATTACATGGCAGTATGCTATATGCATTTTATACTACACGGCCGCATGCTGTATGCATTTTATAATACATGACAGTACGCTGTATGCATTTTATACTACATGGCGGCACGCTGTATGCATTTTATACTACATGGCGGCACGCTATATGCATTATATACTACATGACAGTACGCTGTATGTATTTTATACTACATGGCGGCACGCTATTTGCATTATATACTACATGACAGTACGCTGTATGCATTTTATACTACATGGCGGTACGCTGTATGCATTGTATACTACATGGCGGCACACTGTATACATTTTATACTACATGGCGGCACGCTATAAGCATTATATACTACATGACAGTACGCTGTATGCATTTTATACTACATGGCGGCACACTGTATGCATATTATACTACATGGTGGTATGCTGTATGCATTTTATACTACATGGCGGCACACTATATGCATTATATACTACATGGCGTCACGCTGTATGTATTTTCTACTACATGGCGGTACGCCGTATGCATTTTATACAACATGGTGGCACGCTGTATGCATTTTATACTACATGGGGGCACGCTGTATGTATTTTATACTGCATGGCAGTACGCTGTATGCATTTTACACTACATGCCGATACACTGTATGCATTTTATACTATACATGCATTTTATAATACATGGCGGTACGCTGTATGCATTTTGCGTTGCTTAATTTTTCACACCAAACCAACATGATGGATCTGGTTCTGACACTCCCAGATATATTACATATATGGAGCGGGGGGCGTCTCTCTATGGCTCGCCTCTGTACCCCTATACCTCTACATCCCAGCACCCCTATACCTCTACATCCCTGCACCCCTATACCTCTACATCCCTGCACCCCTATACCTCTACATCCTTGCGACCCTATACCTCTACATCCCTGCGCCCCAATACCTCTACATCCCTGCGCCCCTATACCTCTATACATCCCTGCGCCCCTATACCTCTACATCCCTCACCCATATACCTCTACATCCCTGCGCACCTATATCTCTACATCCCTGCACCCCTTTTCCTCTACATCCCTCACCCCTATTCCTCTACATCCCTCACCCCTATTCCTCTACATCCCTGCGCCCCTATTCCGCTACACCCCTGCACCCCTATACCTCTACACCCCTGCACCCCTATACCTCTACATCCCAGCACCCCTATACCTCTACATCCCAGCACCCCTATACCTCTACATCCCTGCATCCCTATACCTCTACATCCCTGCGCCCCAATACCTCTACATCCCTGCGCCCCTATACCTCTATACATCCCTGCGCCCCTATACCTCTACATCCTTCACCCATATACCTCTACATCCCTGCGCCCCTATACCTCTACATCCCTGCACCCCTTTTCCTCTACATCCCTCCCCCCTATTCCTCTACATCCCTTACCCCTATTCCTCTACATCCCTGCGCCCCTATTCCGCTACACCCCTGCACCCCTATACCTCTACATCCCAGCACCCCTATACCTCTACATCCCAGCACCCCTATACCTCTACATCCCTGCACCCCTATACCTCTACATCCCTTCACCCCTATACCTCTACATCCCCGCACGCCTATACCTCTACATCCCTGCACCACTATACCTCTACATCCCTGCACCCCTATACCTCTACATCCCTGCGACCCTATACCTCTACATCCCTGCGCCCCAATACCTCTATACACCCCTGCGCCCCTATACCTCTACATCCCTGCGCCCCTATACCTCTACATCCCTGCACCCCTTTTCCTCTACATCCCTCACCCCTATTCCTCTACATCCCTCACCCCTATTCCTCTACATCCCTGCGCCCCTATTCCGCTACACCCCTGCACCCCTATACCTCTACATCCCAGCACCCCTATATCTCTACATCCCAGCACCCCTATACCTCTACATCCCTGCATCCCTATACCTCTACATCGCTGCGCCCCTATGCCTCTACACCCCTGCACCCCTATACCTCTACATCCCTGCACCCCTATACCGCTACATGCCTGCACCCTTATACCGCTACATGCCTGCACCCCATATACCTCTACATCCCTGCACCCCATATACCTCTACATCCCTGCACCCCATATACCTCTACATCCCTGCACCCCTACACACCCCTATACCTCTACATCCCTGCACCTCTATACCTCTACATCCCTGCACCCCTATACCTCTACATCCCTGCACCACTATACCTCTACATCCCTGCTCCCCTATACCTCTACATCCCTGCACCCCATATACCTTTACATCACTGCACCCCTATACCTCTACATCCCTGCACCCCTATACCTCTACATCCCTGCACCCCTATACCTCTACATCCCCGCATCCCAGTACCTCTACAATCCTGCAACCCTATACCTCTACATCCCTGCACCCCTATACCTCTACATCCCTGCACCCCTATACACTTTTCCCTTATAGAACATCAGGTACAATTTATTCTGTAACACAGATCTATTATCTGATGTTAGAAAAATGGACGTCACTCACCGCTCTTCCATAGTGCAATGTATCTTCTTTATTCCAGTACAGACAAGTACATACTCACAGAGTGGACGTGGAAGGGAAGGAGGTGAAGGCAGAATGCCCGTAAGAGGTGACGCCCACTTTGAGCCACACGGAAATTGCCTTCACCTTCTTCCCCTGCACGTCCTTTCTGTGAGTTTGTACTTGTCTTTACTCGAATAAAGAAGAAACATAACATAACTTCCCGATTGCCTGTGCCATCTATATGCCTAAGGACAGGAGCTCCACCATATTCAGATTGGGCCCCTACACGCATATGTTTTTTTCCATCTCAGGAACTTGAACAAAGTTTATATTTTGCAAGACACGGAGTGGTGCCACTGGAATCTCTAGAGACTGTTACAGATCTATTATCTGGCCCATAACCCTGAAAACACAATCACCAATCTGGTTCTAGGACACATTTTGGGGAAGAGGAAAGAAAGGAGAACAGAGGAGGAATCAGTTCTATAAAGTAATGACTGATAAGTCCATAAGTACTCACCATCCTGGGGGTCCCCGGCCCCAGCGTCATGTCCTCCTTCCCAGGCTCCCTCCTCCTCCTCCTCCTTTGCCTCTTCTTCCTCCACCTTGGGGATCATCTTCTCCTCAGTGTCACTTCCATCCATGTTAAACTTTGCTACTGGGAAATAAATATGGACATCAATATCTCATGTAAAAATATTTCCATCCAGAGATACATTAATTTCTGGTGAAGAATAAGAATTTCTATAAGAAAAGCCCCTGGTAAAACATCTACACACCATTCAGTCTATAGATACATACATAGATCTGCTCCGTGTCCAGTCAGGGTCTCAGTCCAAGCTCCTCCAGGTTCTTCCTCCGAGAAGTTCTCCTCATGTGAGTCCTGCTTGGGTCTCTTATAGCCCTTGGTCTGCCCCTCTGGGAGATGTCCCCCCTAATGGTGAGAGAACTTCCTCCCATGTAAATGAAGGGAGTCGGTGCCACTTCCTAATCAGCCGGGCCCAGCACTTGTGACACCTCCATTGTTCTCCTTTGTTATGGGTTTATCATCCCCTCCTCAGACAACTGTGAGCAGGATGTGTCTTTCTCATGGAGCTCAATAACTTCATTTACAAGTGTTTACTAGGCCGAATGTCTCTGTGTGACTCCCATCCTCCACCTTAGAGAATGTGTATAAGGAATGGTTATTGTTGTCTCTCCCCCTGGTTCTAGGCCTTTCCCATTGTTTCTGTGAGAGTATCGGTCACATCTTACACTTTGATGAATATAAATCTATATATCTGATATTTATACATCACCACAGCTCAGCTTCCATATTGTCCTCTAATCACAATTTACCCCCTGTTAGAGATTTTTATCTGGGTCTCAGACCCCCCATTACATGGTGACTTTGAAATTAAATCTTTCATGGCTCCTGGTATCAGGATGAGAGACCAAACCCAAGACGCAGACATTGCCTTTAGCTGCACTCACATCACGCTCTTTATTTCAAAAACCACAGTCATATATCAAAACAGAAAAAGCAGAATTGGGGGGAGTGAAGAAGGAGATAAGAATACTGTAATGCTATTGGCCATAATGAATTTACCAGCACATTCTCGGTAAAGGGTGATAGGACTCGTTCACAGACATGTTTATCTACAGAATGTACAGAGAATGTCCCCAGAACCAAAACATTTATGATAAGAAGGAGAACATACCGAAGGTCAATCATCTCTCACATGTGCCAAGGAGAAACCTTTACAGGAAGGTTACAAAAAAATGGCTGAATCATGACATTAGCGTGACAATAGTCAGTGAACATGTCCACTGTATCTAAAATGGCGGACAGTACGCAAGATGGGGTCCGAAACCAGTGCGATCTCCTTAACACCCCCAAATCAGATATCATTGTGTCTGTGCCAGTTTTTCTGTCTATGGATCGTGCACGTGTAGGTATGAAGTGTTTGCGCCATTTTTGTGTCGCGGCTGCACTTTGTCCAACACTTAATAAATCTTTGCACCTATAGAGGTGGGTTGTGCTTAGTCGCAGTTTGCGGCACATTTATTACTATGACTCAGCGCTGTATAATGAAAGTGCACAACCCCCCCCCCCCCTCCATGTCTGTTACATCATCTAATCTCCTTGTTGTGTTACTCAAACATTTCTATCCAGACGCTTATTCTCTGCCATTTCCCATAAGCCCCAATAACTTTATACATCACAGAAGTAACATACAAGCCTCACAGATTCTTACAGCTAAAAATACATGACACATATGACACATGTGTTTTTTTTAACCCTGCCAAATACATTTTTGCATTTTAACTTAAATTTTTGGGCGCTGGAGTCTCCACCTGTACATGGACTACATCTTATTGTCCTATTCCTGAGGTGCCATTTTCCCAGAGCCGCCATGACAGTTTCTTTGTAGAAGGATCACACTGGGAACTGCTGAGCTGTGGCTTCACTATTGTAGTTTTTATCTGCTATTGTTTTTGCTTATATCCCAAACTGTACAGAGACAGCTAAGAGACGATTACACACCACAGACGGGTGGATACTGCTAGGACCGAACTGTGACCAAACTTTTCTGGTTTTCACTGAATAAAACCATTTGACTTCCCCTTCGGTTTGTGTACAATTGGGCAGCGGGAGATTCATTACATGAAATGTGAATGTGCAGCTGGTAAAACCTCTTACACTGTTACCTAGAACTTTCAACCAGAAAAGCCTGACTGTGGAATAAGCTGATCCTGTGCACTGAGAGAAACAGAGGAGCCACTTCTATTAGCTACTCACAGGGATATTACATACAAATACTAAGTACCTCAGGGTCAGACTCTACCCAGGTTTAACCCGGGACAGGGTTACTATGGTCTGTAATATCACAGCTTTACTACCGTATATAATCGTGTATAAGCCGCGTTTTTCAGCACAAAAAATGTGCTAAACAACCTCACCTCGGCTTATACACGAGTCAATTAAAAAATAAAAATGTAATACTCACCCTCCGGTGCCCGGATCCACCAACGGCGGCTCCCGATATCTGGCGGCGGCGGCTCCCGATCCCGAAGTTCAGCACATTAAAAAAATAAACTTAATTCTCACCTTCCGGCGATACTCGCCCCCGATCCTCGGCGGCGGCTGTCTTCTTTCTTCTCTTGCCGGCGGAGTCGCGTCCATGTGATCTCCCCGCCGGCGCTCACTATGATGCGGCGGTGTGACGTCATCAGCGGCGACACCGCCGCATCATAGTGAGCGCCGGCGGGGAGAGCGCATGGACGCGACTCCGCCGGCAAGAGAAGAAAGAAGACCGAAGCCGCCGCCGGGGATCGAGAGCCACCGCCGAGTATCGGGGGTGAGTATCGCCGGAAGGTGAGAATTAAGTTTATTTTTTTAGTGTGCTCAACATATAGGGGGGCAGGCTGGCTGTATACATGAGGGGGCAGGCTGGCTGTATACATGAGGGGACAGGCTGGCTGTATACATGAGGGGGCAGGCTGGCTGTATACATGAGGGGGCAGGCTGGCTGTATACATGAGGGGGCAGGCTGGCTGTATACATGAGGGGGCAGGCTGGCTGTATACATGAGGGGGCAGGCTGGCTTTATACATGAGGGGGCAGGCTGGCTGTATACAATAAAAGTCAGGCTGGCTGTATACCACTTGAGGCTGGCTGTATACTACACCCTCGGCTTATACTCGAGTCAATAGGTTTTCCCAGTTTTTGGTGGTAAAATTAGGGGTCTCGGCTTATACTCATGTCGGCTTATACTCAAATACAGTAATTGAAATTTCACAAGGGATAAATGTCTCTAGATGTTTCATATTTAACATTTGTAGGAAGCTGATGGAACATTGACTTTAGCCTCAAAGTTTCCCCTTGTACAATCCACATGTTCTGTACTCACTCAGTGTATTATTAATGTATCTTATTAATTGCATGAGATCTTCTCATCAGACGCAGTAAGATGGTAGAGAGAGAAATTGTTACATGGGATGTTGAAGATGTTGATATTCCAGGAGCTCTGGTCTCCATGTGACACAAACTGGAGGGGCGTGCCGTCTAACATCTGAGCACGGGATTTAACTTGCAAATTGTGTCGCAATAAGTAAATGAGCCCCTTTGTAGTAGGATATTCCCTTATTCCGGAAAGTCATTTCCAGGACATGGCGGTCACATGACCCTGGGAGCCGTCACGTCTGCAGGGATTTGCTTTTCCCATTGTTCAGGATGTTGAATTACACATTTATCCTTGTAAACACTTGTCAATGAAGTTTCCATTACAAAGATGCCTTATTAATTGGGGGAGGGGAGGATGATCCCATAACACAGGACAAAAATACTCAGCCTCAAAGCAGCACCAACTCCCTTCATTTACATAAGGAAAGTTCTTTCACCATTAGGGTGTAACATCTCCAGGAGGGGATAGACTGCAGGGACTTGTAAACTAAGCCAAACCTGCCTATTGACCCCCGGGTAACCGAATAAAACCGATGAATAACAGATGGAGTCTCTTTTTTTGTGTTGGTTGTGGGTAGGCCACAGCATTTATTAATTTTCTAACTGAAAAATAACTAATTAACATATTTTAATTAAAGAGCAAGAAGAATTGTAATGAAAAAACAAGACATGCTCGTCCGAGTCCTTTTAGTTCTATGAAAAAACAACCTTCACCTGAATGGCGGCTGCAGAACAACAGCCGACTCGTGAGTAACTTCCCTTCACCTTAGGCATGTCTAACTCCGCCACGGAGCAGCCAATAAGCCCCTAGTGCCGGCTGTGACCCCCCACACTGCCTAATGCGATGGCCCTCTCAGCCAACTCTTGCAAGCCAACCAGAAAAATATCCAGACCAATTGGTTCCGATGGACTCCGTCACCAAAGAGCAAGTGCCTATTATCCCCTTCTAACTCCGAGGGGCGAAAGACTACACCACCCAGAGAAGTGACGTGCCTGGAGACACAAATATTAAGGATCCTACGTGCCCGCTCAATAGCATCATAATGCCGAGCACCTTTCCAGTGATAGCAGGGAATAGTCTCCGTCCAGGCCAGAGTGACGGAGTTGAAAAAACTAGGGAAACGGGCAAAATCCTCCTTAATCAGGGAAATGAGCTCTCCTAGCTTTACCCAACCTAAATCATTGCCCCCGCATGGACAATAATGGTCACGTCATCTTGGTGATTCCGTTTGACCTGCACAACTTCCGGAAAACCTTGAGTCCATCGCATCCTGTGAACGCCACGCCAGTGCACTTGAACTTCCTTTAGCCCTAAACCCCGGCCGCAAGGGTGAAGGGCCGCTCTCTGCTCGGCCCAGTGAATAAAGGAATGGCCAATGATACAAACGTGTTTTTGGGGCCCTGGAACATCAGTAAACAGATTGTTTTTTTTAAATTTATAATCTAATTTTATTACTTTCTTGTAACTTAATTATAAATTAAATAAGCATAGATATGTGTAAGTGACGATTTAATCAAAAGGGAAAGCTATAGGAAAGGGTCAAGGTCTGGGAGGATATAAGACTTTAAACAGTCTGATTTCCACCGGCCCAGCCTTTTTATGGATTCCTCGCTCATTCTGCATGAGAGCGCCGTGGTCCCAGCACCAATACAGAAGGAATGAGGGCCGAATTCTTTTGGGTTTAAACCTAAGAACAGCAGGGATTTTTTGAAAACTGCACTGAATTGATAATGAGATGATGGGGATCCGGGGGCGTCGATAAGAAAATTTCGACCCGCCGGGCGACCACGTTCGTAATTATAGATCAAGGAAATGGGGCACAGATTGGCCCCCAAAAAAAGAGGTGAAAACCAAGAGCCCATACTGAAAAAAATTATTTTTGGAGTGACGAATACAAACTTTGACTTAGTTGTGTTTTACGATTGCGTCGTTGCTTTAAATAATGACTCCTCAAAAACATCCGGACAGATAATATCTAAAAAGTAGATATATAAAAATAGAAATTAAATGAAAAAATGGGGGAAGGGACACTGGTCTCCGGGAATCGTGGGAAGATTTTTCATGTTTCCAGCCTTTTAAGATTTCTTTTAAGAGGAAATCTTTAGTTATATCTGGACAGTTAAGTAATTTTAGCATAAAGGACAAGCTGGCCAAACTACTTTCTGCCTTATTAAACGAGGCGCCCTGTTGTCTAATTTGCAATAGCCAATTTAACTAATTATTCAAAAGTTGGGACCTCTCCGCGGGTAATGTACCCCCAGAGAAAGACAACCAATGTGACCAAGACACGGAATACTTCTGCCAAGTAGCTGCTGATATGGAAGTTGTTATCAGGTGTGCAAACTGTTCTCTACCAGGCTCCATAACAATTGGGGGCATGCAATCCCGGACTCGTCCGCTGACCCGTGAAGTTCAATGAACGCCTGAAATTGTGCACGAGACAAGGCATTAGCCGTGCCGTTTGAAAATTCAGGGACATACCTGGCCAGGAGCCACATGTTGGCTTGAAGGCAGCACAAAACCATGTGACGTAGCAGCGCGAGTACCGGATAAGATGAGGATGAGAGATTATTTACGACATGTACCAGTGAGGCGTCATTCGACCAAAATCTAATTCTGGTATTGGCCAATTTAGAGCCCCAAATTTCAAAAGCTACAACTAATGGGAAGGGACATAAAAGGGTGCAATTTGTAAGTAATTCCTGTTTTCCGCCAAGATGAAGGCCAGGCATTGCTGCACCAGGAATTGCGCCAAATGGTGGCAAAGCCATCGTTGGCAGAGGCTGAGGTGAATAAATTCAGGGAACAACTGTCCGTTTCTGCATCCTGTAGGACAGGGATCCCCAACCTTTTTCTGCCCAGGGACCAGCTGTAAACATACATTTTCTCCAGGGACCAGTTCGGTGGGGGGTTGCGGTCTGGTGTCATAGTTTCATAGCTAAAAATGTATATTTGAATGCTCCACCATAACTCCCTGTGTGCTTAGTTTACATCGTTCCATTTCCTGAAGAAGCACCCCAACTTGTATTGTCCTTTTTCCTGTAGCATACTCCCCTCCCATGTCCCCTTTACTGCATTATGTCTTCCCTCCATGTCTCCTTTCCTTTGCTTCCCTCACCATATGCTTCCAATGTCCCCTTTCCCAGCCGAACTCTGTCAAAAACAAAAATACTTACCTTCCTCATTCCCCTGCAACAGTCTTCTCTTCCTTCCCTTCACTAATAGCATGATGTTATGACATCATGACGCTTGGCGTCAATAGAGCAGTGCATTATTTGGTGTTTTTTGTTTTTGTTTTAAAGGGGTCAGGCGCGGCCCAGTACCAGGTGTTCCAAGGCCCGGTCTTGGGCAGCGGACCGGTGGTTGGGGAACACTGCTGTAGGATACCAGAACCATTAAAATCCTGCAAGAATACACGCTAAACTTGCAAATCATGTCTCGGGGGGCTGGTAATCCTGATGAAATGGTTAGGGTAAAGCGTGCCTTTTGTGGCTAACGAAAGGCGGCGAGAGAAAACGCGGCCGATGGGAATAACTGTACATGTGACATTGAGCAGCGCCCAGGAGGACCTGGAATTGGTGGGGGGTGGTTTTCTTTTTACTGAGCATGCAATCGATCTCCTGGCGTAGGAGGGAAATCTTCTCGACTGGCAATCTAAAAGTCATGGTAACAGTGTCAAGCTCAATTCCCAAAAAGGATAAATTTGAACCGGACCGACAGTCTTGTCAGTAGACAAAGGGACCCCAATGTAGTCCATGAGTGCTGTAAACTGCGCGGCAGGGAGGGGCAAGAATCGAAATCCCTCTGCCCGACAAACAAAAAATCGTCCAGGTTATGGGTCATTTACTGATTGGTGGGGTCTCAGTGATGGGATCCCCACAGATCATGAGAACAGGGGTCCGATGTACCCCCGAGATGAGCGGAGGAGCTGATCGCACAAGTGTGCCCCCCCCGCCCCGCCCATTCCTCTCTATGGAGCTGAGGAAGATTGCCGAGCGCCGTACTCAGCGATCTCCATCAGATCCTTAGATATGAAGGGGCCGCCCCATCCACTTACTACAAACAGACATTGAGAGATAGAACATCAAAAAATCAAATCCAGAAATCACATTGTATAAAATTTATTTGCATTCTGCTGAGATAAACAAGTATTTGATCTCCTACCAACCATTAAGAGCTCCGGCTCCTACAGACCAGTTATTAAAATATGGATGGAATACACAATGACCCGTGGGGCATCCGCAGGGCCGGTTCTAGGCAAAGTGGGGCCCTGGGCAAAACTAAAAGTGGGGCCCCAAAATAAAACTATTTTATGACCAGTCACAGTCAGCAAGAGGCTCCTTTAGTATGGTAAAACAAACTGTAATATGGGAGAATTTTATAGGAGATAGATAAATGATAGGGAGATGGGCAGCATGGTGTCTCCGTGATTAGCACTACAGCCTTGCAGCGCTGGTCAACATCTGCAAATATTTTGTATGCGTGTGTCTGCATGGGTTTCCTCCGGGTCCTCCGGTTTCCTCCCACACTCCAAAAACTTACTGGTAGGTTGATTAGACTGTGAGGCCCATTGGGGAGAGGGAAAAATTTTATAGACATAGGCACCTTCATGCAATTTTGATTCAAATTGAAACATTTTATTAAAAATACTTAAAATTTGACTTTGATGGCAAAAAATTTGATCCAAAGAGAAAATGTTTTCCTTCACACCTCCTAAATGTAATACATGGACATTTGTAGAGTTCACAAATGTGCCCTATTGATATGTTCACATAAATAAATCCACATAATATCACTAAAACTGTAATAACTAGATATCTGCTTTTCAGCTAGATATTTTTAGACAGTCACAACCTGCAAAATATATCAATAACACAGAATAAAAAGTAAAGGCGCCATAAAACCTATATCATTTTGAAATCAGACAACCAGGCGATGCATTTGGCAATTAACATTCAAAATTTCCTCTAAAATATGTACAAATCCAGATACTTATATAAAGAAAATCTACTTTCCTAAAACAGTATCACAAAATAAAAGGGAATAAGAGAGAACGGGCCACATTCATCACAATTCAGGCGCACTGTTTTCCAGAATTATCACAAGCTACAACCATCTGTGATAAGTTAATTTCCTGTCTCTTATTAATCACTTTACTTTAACATAGTTTAGGCGCAATTTTGGCGCAATGTTAGATTCAGGCACTTACATGTGATCCTGCTACAAGCTCCTCTCTGCTTCTCCCACAGCCCAGAATGAAGATAACACTCACAGCAGCACCCAGGTGTGTGACACCCTGCACCCAGTGACCTCCTCAGCAGTGGCTTCTCCTGGAGGGGATCCCCCAATGCTGGTCTCCTGCTGCACCCCTGTAATTCTGCACAATACCCCCCTCAGACACACTGGTGATACTGTGCAGAATTACATGGGGGACACTTGTCTGTACTATGTGCAACATTCTGTAACGTTCTCTTCTCTCTTGCTTTGAGCTCAGGATTCTGTAGAATGTTTTGTAAATAGAAGGTGATGAACTGTAAATAGAGTCTGCAGCTCCTGTCTGCAGAGTATCTCATGTCTGTATTATATGTTCTAGTGTCTGCAGAGCATCTCATGTCTGTATTATATGTTCTAGTGTCTGCAGTGTCTGGCTGAGCTTTGCTGCTAGAAATGAGCTGCTCTGCAAAGGGGCTCAGTGCTTTCTTCTCAGATAACGCCACCTTCGGGCTGGAGTGTTTTTGCGCCAGTTTTTGAGCCTAAATTAAAAGTCGCAAATGATGAATATCATAAGGCGCAGCAAAACATCTGGATTGCTAGGATAAATGAGGGAAAGCTGGGTATTTTTGCTGCGCAGCTAGTTTGGCGTTTAGTCGCAAAAATGGCACAAAAATGTTGCACCTGAATGAAAAGGCGCAAAAACAACAGAAAAGAACGATTGATACATGTGGCCCAAAGTGTGTTCTTAGATAGTTCTGCATAGAGAAGGGTTAAAAACATGAATATTAGTTGATATTATCCCTTCTCAAAATGTAGTAACATATAAAGTGAATATTTCCATTATCTGTGAGGTGCAGCAGCTCCTGTGTGCAGTACATTCTCCCTGCAGCCTGATGGCTAAGAATCTGGATTGGGGGGGAGGGGGTTAATTTCAGGGGGCTGTGTTTCTAAAATGTAGGAAAACGGAGATATTAACTGTTAAACTGCCGTTGGGAGTGATTTTTATATATAAAAATGGCACCGGATATTCTCACTTTAAACCTGAATATCTCTGGATCCATGGCACCTAGAAACAAAATTCAAGATTCATTTGAAAGAAGAGATTCTCCCCTTTCTCCCAGGGGCCCTGGGCAATTGCCACCTTTGCCTACCCATAGCGCCGGCCCTGGGCATCCGTGATCCTGAGGAAGGTGAGAGATCAGCCTAAAACTACCGGGTAGGAACTTGTAGCAGCTGGGACCACAGTCACCATGAAAGAAGTAAATGGCTTCTCCCCTGTGTGGCTTCTCCCTAGTGTGGCTTCTCTTGTGTATAAAAAGCTCTAACTGAAAGTTACATTTTTGTGACATTCTAAATATCATTTTTTCCCCCCTCAGTGTTAATTTTCAGTATATTTTCTATAAAATAATTAAGAACATGAAAATGGTTTTCCAGCTGTGTGAATTCTCTGGTGTTGTAACAGATTTCTTTTCTCAGCAAAGCATTTCCCACACTCTGAACACAACTATGGCTTCTCGCCTGTGTGCATTCTATGATGTGCAGCAAGATTTGATTTGTGAGCGAAACATTTTCCACATTCAGAGCATGAAAATGGCTTCTCCCCTGTGTGAGTTCTCTGATGGTTAACAAGGTCTGATTTATGAATAAAACATTTCCCACATTCTGAACATGAAAACGTCTTCTCCCCTGTGTGAATTTTCTTATGGATTTCAAGACTTTTCTTTATAGAAAAACATTTACCACATATGACACATGAAAATGGCTTCTCTCCTGTGTGAATTCTCTGATGGTTTACAAGTTCTGCTTTCATCTTAAAACTTTTACCACATTCGGGGCATGAAAATGGCTTCTCCCCTGTGTGAATTTTCTGATGGTTTAAAAGTTCTGATTTTATCCTAAAACATTTACAACATTCGGGACATGAAAATGGCTTCTCCCCTGTGTGAATTTTCTGATGGCTAACAAGGCTTGATTTCGCAATAAAAGATTTTCCACATTCTGAACATGAAAATGGCTCCTCCCCTGTGTGAGTTCTCTGATGGTTTACAAAATCTTTTTTCCACCTAAAACATTTACCACATTCGGGACATGAAAATGGCTTCTCTCCTGTGTGAATTCTCTGATGGTTAACAAGGCCTGATTTCAGAATAAAACATTTCCCACATTCTGAACATGAAAATGGCTTCTCCCCTGTGTGAATTCTCTCATGGTTTACAAGTTCTCCTTTAGTAGTAAAAAATTTCCCACATTCTGAACATGAAAACGGCTTCTCCCCTGTGTGAATTTTCTTATGGATTTCAAGACTTTTCTTTATAGAAAAACATTTACCACATATGACACATGAAAATGGCTTCTCTCCTATGTGAATTCTCTGATGGCTTACAAGTTCTGCTTTAGTAGTAAAACATTTATCACATTCCGAACATGAAAATGGCTTCTCTCCTGTGTGAATTCTCTGATGATTTACAAGTTCAGCTTTCAACCTAAAACATTTATCACATTCTGAACACGAAAATGGCTTCTCTCCCGTGTGAATTCTGTGATGGCTTACAAGATCTGCTTTAGTAGTAAAACATTTATCACATTCTGAACATGAAAATGGCTTTTCCCCTGTGTGAATCCTTTGGTGTCGTAAAAGATCTGCTTTATTAGCAAAACATCTGCCACATTCAGAGCATGAAAATGGCTTCTCCCCTGTGTGAATTCTCTGGTGTCTATAAAGATCTTTTTTCTCTGTAAAACCTTTGCCACATTCTGAACATGAATGTCGCTTCTCCCCTGTGTGAATTCTCTCATGTTTACCAAGATCTCTTTTCTCGGTAAAACCTTTTCCACATTCTAAACATCGATATGGCTTCTCTCCTGTGTGAATTCTCTCATGTCTGATAAGTAATGATTTAAACCTGAAACATTTGACACATTCTGAACATGAAAATGTCTTCTGCCCAGCGGAAGCTCTTAGTTGTCCGTCTCCTCTTTGGCGGCTTCTTTTCTTCCTCTTAGTCTGGGATGTATCAGAACAGAAGCCCAATGTAATAGGATCAGATGATGGGTCATTGCTGGGAAGGGCGGAGGGTAAATCCGTTTTTCTGGCGCCATTTTTATACGTATCTTGTGTAATCTCACAATCATCTGCTGTGATATCTGTAGACATCAGATGTTCCTCTGAGCTCTGGGCGATGGCATCTGCCGGGAATAACAGGATCAGTGATTATTACGCTGATAAAATCTCTCTCCTCTAGAGAGGAGAAGAGTTCACATTTGTAGAAGTAATAAAAAGTCAAAAACACTAAAGTTTAAACATTAGAAGAAATAAAAAATAAATAACTAAAAAATATAAGCCCCTAAAATGTCACTTTTCCATAAAAACACTTAATAAAGTATAAAAAACACAAACACACGACCCCCCACATATTTGGTATTGCCGCATCCGTAACAATCTTTACAATAAAACAGAATTGTTACTGGACCCGCACAGTAAACTCTGCAAAAAAACCCGCAAAAAACGTTCCGAAAAAAATAATTTTTAATTAATACCTTTAAAAAAAATGCTCTAAAAAGTGATAAAAAAAGTTACACACCCTAAAATAAGACCACTAAAAAGAACAAAGCTTCTCGCAAAAAATAAGCCCATATCCAGATTTGTGAGGCGAAAAATAAAAAAAGTTCTGCATATGAAAAGACGGTGAGGCTAAAATTAACAAGATTTTCGCCAAATTACTTTTTAATCAGTAAAATTGAATAAAATACACAAAACCCCCACATATTTGGTATCGCTGCGTCCGTGAAAATCTGCATAATAAAACTGAATAGTTATTGGACCTGCACAATGAACCCTGTAAAAAACAACTCCAAAAATTGTTCCGAAAAAAAGATATTTTAATTAATACCCTTTAAAAAATGCTCTAAAAAGTGATAAAAAAAGTTACACACTCTAAAATAAGACCACTAAAAAGAACAAAGCTTCTCGCAAAAAATAAGCTCTTAACCAGATCTGTCAGCCGAAAAATGAAAAAAGTTCTGCATATAAAAATACGGAGAGGCTAAAATTAACAAGATTTTCGCCAAATGACTTTTTATTCAGTAAAAATGGGGTTAAAAATAAAGAAATTATATAAATGAGGTATTTTCGTGATCGTGGCAACCCATAGAATAAAAATAATATACTAATTTTATGGTATGGTAAACAGCACAACTCCCCCCCCCAAATAAAATCTTCCTAAAAATCGATGATTTTTATTTCCTCCACCAACAAAGAGTTAATAAAATCTCACCAATTAGCTATAGATGCCCCAACATTATGTATCAGAAAAGTGCATCTCATGTGGCAATAAGAAGTAAGCCCCTATAGGTCCACATTAAAAAAAGAAAAAAATATGATAGCCTGTACAATGTGACAATGCAAATCTGCTCTGGATGGCGCCTCCTTCCCTTCGATGCTCCTCCCCCTGTTCTATGCTCCTCCCCCTGTTCTATGCTCCTCCCTGTTCTATGCTCCTCCTCTGTTCTATGCTCCTCCCCTGTTCTATGCTCCTCCCCCTGTTCTATGCTCCTCCCCTGTTCTATGCTCTTCCCCCTGTTCTATGCTCCTCCTTCCCTTCTATGCCCGGCCGTGCGCCCGTACAGCAGTCACCACCACATATGGGGCATCAGCACTTGGGAGAAATTGGGTATCAAACTTTATTTTCATTTAATCCATTGCAAATGATTAATTTTCCACCCAAAATGAGTGTACGGGCCGTCCCCTACTTAAGAACACCCGACTTACAGACGAGCCCTAGTTACAAACGGACCTCTGGATGTTGGTAATTTCCTGTACTTTAGCCCTAGGTTACAATAATCAGCTGTAACAGATATCACAGGCGTCTGTAATGAAGATTTATTGTTACTCCTGGTACTTATGACAATCCAACATTTTTAAAATTCACTTGTCACAGAGACCAGAAAAAATTTGGCTGGGGCTACAATTATAAAGTATACAGTTCCGACTTACATACAAATTCAACTTAAGAACAAACCTACAGACCCTATCCTGTATGTAACCTGGGGACCGCCTGTACTGTGAAAAAACATTACAATTTGCAGACTCCACCTCCATTTTGTTTTAACCCCTAAAAAACACCTAAAGGGTTAACAAACTTCTTAAAAGTGCTTTTTCATATGTTGAGGGGTGTAGTTTCCACAATGGGGTCATTTACGAGTCTCGCTATTATTTAGGCCTCTCACAGTCAATTAGAAGTTGAGCAGATCCCTATAAATACGGGTTTTGGTGATTTTCCAAAAAAATTGAAAAATGGCCCCAAATTCTGAGCCTCATAACATTTTAGTAAAATATGTGGAATCTTAAAATACCATCCAACATAAAGCAGACATTTGGGAAATGTAAGTTATGAAGTTATTTGGGTGCTATGACTATCTGCATCAAAAGTAGAGAATTTAGAACTTTGAAAATAAAGAATTTTTCCAAATTTTTGCTGAATTTCGTCTTTTTTTCAAAACTGAACACAAAAGATTTCATCCAAACTAATTTGAGGTACAATGTGTCACGAGAAAACCATCTCAAAATCCCCCGGATATCTCATAGCGTTCCAAAGTTATAACCACTTATGGTGACACAGGACCTTTTAGGGGCCGCGTCCTAAAGGCCAAAATAGGACAAGTCCCGAAGGGGTTAAGACCCTCTGATGACGACTATATTAAGACATTTCTTTATAAAAAGCAAAAATTTGTCTTGTCCAACATCTCAGTTTTCAGTGTAAATTGTGTATATTCTACATTTTGATAGGATTTTATCCTTGTGTCCCAAGGTAAGTTCTTAGTCAACCTACACTATATCCCTACATCCCTGCACCACAATACCCCTACATCCCTGCACCCCAATAACTCTACATCCCTGCGCCCTTATACCTATTCATTCCAGCCCCCATATACCTATTCACCCTGCACCCATATACCTCTACATCCCAACACCCCAATACCTCTAAATCCCTGTACTCCCTTTACCTATACATCCCAGCCCCCATATACCTCTACAACCTGCACCCCTATTTCCTACATCAATGCACTTCTATACTTCTTACTCCCAGCATCCCATTACCTCTACCTCCAAGTACCCCTATACCACTACTTCCCTGCACCCATTTACCACTACATCCCAACACCCATATACCTCTTTATTTATGCACCCTTATATATAAACATCCAAGGACCCCTATACCTCTACATCCCTGCACCCCTATACCTCTACATCCCTGCACCTTCATCCACACACTTTTCCCTATAGTATATCAGGTACAATTTATTCTGTAACACAGATCTATTATCTGGCCCATAACCCTGAAAACACAATCACCAATCAGGTTCTAGGACACCTTGTGGGGAAGAGGAAAGAGGCCGAAGAAAGGAGAACAGAGGAGGAATCAGTTCTAGAAAGTAATGACTGATAAGTCCATCAGTACTCACCATCCTGGGGGTCCCCGGCCCCAGCGTCATGTCCTCCTTCCCAGGCTCCCTCCTCCTCCTCCTTCTCCTCCTTTGCCTCTTCTTCCTCCACCTTGGGGATCATCTTCTCCTCAGTGTCACTTCCATCCATGTTAAACTTTGCTACTGGGAAATAAATATGGACATCAACATCTCATGTAAAAATATTTCCCTCCAGAGATACATTAATTTCTGGTGAAGAATAAGAATTTCTATAAGAAAAGCCCCTGGTAAAACATCTACACACCATTCAGTCTATAGATACATACATAGATCTGCTCCATGTCCAGTCAGGGTCTCAGTCCAAGCTCCTCCAGGTTCTTCCTCCAAGAAGTTCTCCTCATGTGAGTCCTGCTTGGGTCTCTTATACCCCTTGGTCTGCCCCTCTGGGAGATGTCCCCCCCTAATGGTGAGAGAACTTCCTCCCATGTAAATGAAGGGCGTCGGTGCCACTTCCTAATCAGCCGGGCCCAGCACTTGTGACTCCTTCATTGTTCTCCTTTGTTCTGGGTTTATCATCCCCTCCTCAGACGACTGTGAGCAGGATGTGTCTTTCTCATGGAGCTCAATAACTTAATTTACAAGTGTTTACTAGGCCGAATGTCTCTGTGTGACTCCCATCCTCCACCTTAGAGAATGTGTATAAGGGATGGTTATTGTTGTCTCTTCCCCTGGTTCTAGGCCTTTCCCATTGTTTCTGTGAGAGTATCGGTCACATCTTACATTTTCATGAATATAAATCTATATATCTGATATTTATACATCACCACAGCTCAGCTTCCATATTGTCCTCTAATCACAATTTACCCCCAGATCAGATATCATTGTGTCTGTGCCAGTTTTTCTGTCTTTGGATTGTGCACGTGTATGTATGAAGTGTTTGCGCCATTTTTGTGTCACGGCTGTAAGATGTAACTGTGTAACTTTCCATAGCAGCGCCGATCGCACCTGATAAATGAACGCGGTGACGCGTCGCTATGAATTATCCGGCACAACCTGCACAGGAAGAGGAAAACTGCACCGGGGCAGATGACACCACTTTTATATATCTGGGTCAATGTTATCATCTTTTCCCCAGTTGATGAATGTTGCACAATTTTTCGGACCTCAGAATATACGTAGAAGGTCATTTGTTATTGTGTTTTATTAAGGCTCTAGATGTTCTTCATTCATGTCCAGTTTTGGGTTCACTCTCAGACAAATGAAATTTTTCCGAGTTCTGAAGCACAAGATGTTGCCAAATATGTCAAAGATACCAGCAATATGTTACCACGTGTAATAATGTGATCTGCCCATAACTCCTCCTTGTATCAACCCATCTGCAACCTATTATTCTGGACCTATAAGATAAAGATATTGTGGGATCTTTCAGATCTCCGTAGATGCAGCAAACGATGTCTGTGTCTCTGCATCATCTAATCTACTTGTTGTGTTACTCAAACATCTCTATCCAGCCGCTTATTCTCTGCCATTTCCCATAACACCCAATAACTTTATACATCACAGAAGTAACATACAACCCTCACAGATTCTTACAGCTAAAAATACATGACACATAACATAAATGTGACTATTGTGGGAGATTTGGCCCAGTAGAGACCGTGGTATTGGGGTGCTGTGATGCAGTTCAAGACAGTGACACCAAGGTACAGTCCAAAATAGGTCTAGCCTGCGTTTATTGCAGCAGGAACAAAATAAAACAGCCTTCATATTCAGGCATCAAAACAAATAATATCCTACCCGTCAGGATGCTAACTATACAGTGATTCTCTAACTCACCACTAACAAAAAAACACTTTGCTGCTCCAGGCACAGAGGTCAGGGCTGTGTGCTCTCCAGCCTCCTTTCAGAGAGACAACACTTTCAGCTCTGCTCAGCCACTTTATGCCGACTGATTAGGCTGCTCCCACCACCTGTGTCCAAGGTGCTGGACAACACAACCTCAGCACTAAGGCCTTGCATAATAGCAAAACCTAGGGGAAACATACCGCCCATCCACAGTTAACCCCTTCAGTGTCTCACAAACCCTCCCCCTCTGTTTGACCCTGTGGGGGTGAACACTTTTGGCCATCAGACAGTGGGTACGAGACAGGGCATTGGCATTCCCATGCAGCTTTCCTGCTCGATGTTCCACAGTGAATTTGAAATTCTGCAACATTAGGAACCACCTTGTGACCCTGGCTTTCCTCTCTTTGGCCTGACTCATCCAGGTGAGGGGAGAGTGATCGGTCACCAGTGTAAACTGTCGCCCCTACCAAGTAATACCTCAGGGATTCCAGAGCCCATTTTATCGCCAAGCACTCCCTCTCAACTATGCTATAGTTCTTCTCAGGGGGTGTGAGCTTGCGGCTCAGGAATGTCACGGGATGTTCCTCAACCTCCACTACTTGGGACAGGACAGCCCCTAAGCCCACGTCAGAAGCGTCAGTCTGCACAATAAAGGTCTTGGTGAAGTTAGGGGTGATCAGTACCGGTCCCTCGCACAAAACCGTCTTAAGTCGCTGAAACGCCCCCTCAGCCTCTTCACTCCACTTTACCATCACCGCCCTGCTACCCTTGGTCAGGTCAGTCAGGGGTGCCGCTATGGTAGCAAAATCGGGGATAAATCGGCGATAATAGCCCACTATGCCTAGGAAAGCCCTCACTTGCTTCTTGCTCATAGGTCGTGGTCACTGCTGGATCGCCTCTACTTTATTTACTTGGGGTTTGATGACACATCGCCCAATACGGTACCCCAGGTAACGGGCCTCTTCCAGACCCAGTGCACATTTTTGGGGGTTCGCTGTCAACCCTGCTGCCCTCAGGGAGTCTACCACTGCTTGCACCTTGGCCAGGTGACTCTCCCAATCGTTACTATAAACTATGATGTCATCCAGATAGGCCGAGGCATATCTCCGGTGAGGTTTTAGCACGAGATCCATTAACCTCTGGAATGTGGCGGGAGCCCCATGTAGCCCAAAGGGGAGTACCACGTAATGAAAAAGCCCATCAGGGGTAACAAAAGCGGTCTTCTCTTTGGCCCTGTCAGTAAGGGGTACCTGTCAATACCCTTTCGTCAGGTCAAGGGTGGAGAAGAACCTAGCCTGTCCAAGTCGTTCTATCAACTCGTCAACCCTGGGCATGGGATAAGAATCAAACTGGGACACCTCGTTCAACTTCCTAAAATCATTGCAGAACCGTAGGGAACCATCAGGTTTGGGAATCAACACAATAGGACTCGACCAGTCACTTTTAGACTCCACGATAACCCCCAGGTCTAACATCTGCCTGACTTCTTCGGATATGGCTTGCCGGCGCGCTTCAGGGACCCGGTAGGGTTTTTGGTGTACCCGGATGTAGGGTTCGGTTATGATGTCATGCTTGATGACTGAAGTACTTCCCGAAACTCCTTCGCTTCCTGAATCTGGGCCCTGGAAAGGGACTCCGGGATCCGTACTTCAGGCACCTTGGCATCGGGTACACCTACCTCCAGTGTCACCTTCTTGGGGACAGACGCTTTTTCTACTCCCACGGCTATCAGGGACTCTCTTTCCCTCCATGGCTTTAGGAGGTTCACGTGGTATATCTGTTCGGGTTGCCTCCTCCCCGGCTGAGATACCTTGTAGGTTACCTCCCCCACTTTCTCCATGACCTCATATGGTCCTTGCCATTTTGCCAAGAACTTGCTCTCAACGGTGGGCACCAGAACTAGCACTCTGTCGCCTGGGTTAAAGGTCCTGAGTCTGGCTGACCTATTGTAGACCCTAGTATGGGCCTCTTGTGCCATTGTCATGTGCTCCTTTACAAGGGGCATTACCGCCGCTAGGCGGTCCTGCATAAGGGAGACGTGTTCTATCACACTGTGGTGGGGGGTCCTCTCCTGTTCCCAGGTCTCCTTCGCTACATCCAAAAGCCCACGTGGGGAACGGCCAAATAACAGCTCAAAGGGTGAGAAACCAGTGGAGGACTGGGCAACTTCATGTATGGCAAACATCAAATAGGGCAACAAACAATCCCAGTCCTTCCCATCTTTGCTGACCACCCTCTTTAGCATCCCCTTCAAGGTCTTGTTAAACCTCTCGACCAGGCCATCTGTCTGAGGATGATACACAGAGGTGCGGAGCTGTTTAACCTGCAGTAACTTACACATCTCCTTCATTACCCTAGACACGAATGGGGTACCCTGGTCAGTCAAGATTTCCTTGGGGAGGCCTGTGCGTGAGAATACCTGGAACAGCTCCCTAGCAATATTTTTGGAGGAGGTGTTCCTTAATGGAATCGCCTCGGGATACCGCGTAGCGTAGTCCAGGATAACCAAGATGTATTGATGCCCCCTTGAGGATTTGTCTATGGGGCCAACCAGATCCATTGCAATCCGTTCAAATGGCACCTCTATGATTGGTAGCGGGACCAAAGGACTCCTGAAGTGGGACACCGGGGCAGTAAGTTGACACTCAGGGCAGGAGCTACAATACCGGTTTACCTCCTCCCACACCCCGGGCCAGAAAAATCTCTGCAGGATCCTCTCTCGGGTCTTCTCAGCACCTAAGTGCCCTCCAAGCACATGTTTGTGTGCCAAATCTAGCACCAGCCTACGGTGAGATTGGGGTACTACAAGTTGCTCAACCTCCTCACCCCGTATCTGGTCGACCCTGTACAACAGTTCCCCAACAATCACCATTCGGGGGTACATTTTGTCAGCCCCTGGTATTTGGAGTACCCCATTTATCACCTTAACATTCTCCCGTGCTTTAAACAAGGTAGGGTCCTGTAGCTGTGCAGCCCCAAAACTTTCACGGGAAATCTCAAGGTCCGGCATGTCGGCCACCTCCTCGTGGCCCTCGACCTTACCAGCTAGGACCTCTAGGGGAGAGAATTCATCACATGGGGTCACCCCTACTGCTGGTGTGGGTACATTGGCCTCAAAGGGTTCAGGGGCCAAGGCCGGACACACGTGATGTCCATTATCTGCAACAGCACCTGAGGTGGGTCTTCGTCTCCAGAGGTCCCAAAACACCGGTAAGTCTCTGCCGATAATAGCCTCATGAAACAGGGTCCCCACCACCCCCACTTCATGTGTGATAGTACCACAAGGTGTATGTAGGTTGATGACGGCAGTGGGATATTCGCGAGTGTCCCCATGTATACATAACACTCCCACTTTACGCCCACTGTACAGTCCAGGATCAACCAAAGTTCCCCGCACCAGGGTGACCAGACTCCCTGAGTCTAGCAAGGCTTCCACCGTGTGACCACCGATTGTGACCATACACACTTGGGGTTCTGCATCCGTGACCGCCTCGGCTGCCAGAACCGGCCGGGCAAACAGGGACATTCGCCGGGTCTGGTTGCAGTCCATTGGCTCCACTAACAGGGGACAGTTGGCAGCAATATGGCCCATTTCATGGCATCGCCAGCACTGGATACGGCTATGACCTCTGTCACGAGCCTCGTTGGGTTTCTGTGTATCCGAGCCCCCCAATGAACCCCCTCCCAACCTGACCTGTCTCCTCTTTTCTGCAGCAGCAGTCTTACCAGATGGTTTGGTGACCTTGTCACTGGCACTGCTTCGTGTGGGAGAGGGAAGTGGAAGATCCTCCGTAGCCCGATATCTCTCTACTAGGGACACAAGTTCCTCAGCATTTGTGGGACCGGCCTGTCCAACCCATCGCTGGAGCCGAGAGGGCAGAGAACGGATGAACTTGTCAAGAACCACTCTCTCTACCATCTGTGCTGGGGTGCAGTCCTCTGGCTGTAGCCACTTCCGGACAAGATGGATCAGGTCATGCATTTGGGAGCGTGGGGGTAGTTTTTCTGAGTATGCCCACTGGTGGACCCGGCTGGAACGAACTTGAATGGTGACCCCAAGACGAGCCAGAATCTCCGCCTTTAGCCGGGGGTACTCACGGGCCTCTGTTTCACTCAGGTCATAGTAAGCCTTCTGCGACTCGCCTGTCAGGAACGGTGCCAGGACATCTGCCCACTGCTCAGCTGGTAACTCCTCTCGCTCAGCTACACGCTCGAACACAGTGAGGTACGCCTCCACGTCGTCGGTCGCCGTCATTTTTTGTAAAGCCTTTTGTACTGCAGCCCGTGCGGAATGCTGGACAACCAGGTACCCTTGCAAACCAGTATGGGACCCCTCAGTAGTTGTTGCTTGCGGTGCTGCCATAATGCCAGAAAACTTTTCCATCATCAGCTGGAACATGGCTCGGGACCTCTCCTCCTGCTGCTGGAACATGGCTTGCTGCTGGCGGGACCTCTCCTCCTGCTGCTGGCGGGACCTCTCCTCCTGCTGCTGGAACATGGCTTGCTGCAGCTGTCGATTAGCCTGGGACTCTTCCTGCTGCTGCTGGAGCATGGCTTGCTGCTGCTGCCGATTAGCCTGGGACTCTTCTTGCAGGTATTTAATAAAGTCCTCCATCTTGGATTTATCCTGCAATTTGCCTGCTGCTTTCACCTAGGCCATGCAATGTTGCAGGATGTAGCGAGCCTTTCAGGTGTGTGTCTTTTGAACTGCCCGCAATCCGAAGCACCATATGTGGGAGATTTGGCCCAGTAGAGACCGTGGTAGCGGGGTGCTGTGATGCAGTTCAAGACAGTGACACCAAGGTACAGTCCAAAACAGGTCTAGCCTGCGTTTATTGCAGCAGGAACAAAATAAAACAGCCTTCACATTCAGGCATCAAAACAAATAATATCCTACCCGTCAGGGTGCTAACTATACAGTGATTCTCTAACTCACCACTAACAAAAAAACACTTTGCTGCTCCAGGCACAGAGGTCAGGGCTGTGTGCTCTCCAGCCTCCTTTCAGAGAGACAACACTTTCAGCTCTGCTCAGCCACTTTATGCCGACTGATTAGGCTGCTCCCACCACCTGTGTCCAAGGTGCTGGACAACACAACCTCAGCACTAAGGCCTTGCATAATAGCAAAACCTAGGGGAAACATACCGCCCATCCACAGTTAACCCCTTCAGTGTCTCACACTATATACTGTATACAGCCAAATACATAGAGAACACAACCACACAGCGCGGCCTCCTCTCCTGCCCCTCCTGGGGACCCAGTAATGTGGACACTGCCACCAAAAATCCCATAGAAATGTGAAATAGAAATATCTGAAATAGAAATTAAACAAAAAAACAGGGGGAGTGACACTGGTATCCGGGAATCGTGGGAAGATTTTTCACTTTTCAGCCTTTTAAGATTTCTTTTAAGAGGATATTTTTTGTTATATCGGATGGTTATATAATTTTAGCATAAAGGAGAAGCCGGCCAAACTACTTTCTGCCTTATTAAACGAGGCGCCCTGTTGTCTAAAATAGCCAATTTAACGAATTATTCAAAAGTTGGGACCTCTCCGCGGGTAATGTACCCCCAGAGAAAGACAACCAGTGTGACCAAGACACGGAATACTTCTGCCATGTAGCTGCTGATATGGAAGTCGTTATCAATTGCACGAACTGTTCTCTACCAGGCTCCATAACAATTGGGGGCATGCAATCCCGGACTCGTCCGCTGACCCGTGAAGTTCTTTGAATGCCTGAAATTGTGCAGGAGACAAGGCATACCTGACCCGGAGCCAGATGTTGGATTGAAGGCAGCGCACAACCAGGTGACGTAGCAGCGCGACTACGGGATAAGATGAGGATGAGAGATTATTTACGACATGTACTAGTGAGGCGTCATTCGACCAAAATCTAATTCTGGTATTGTCCAATTTAGAACCCCAAATTTCATAAACCACAACTAATGAGAAGAGACATAAAAGGGTGCAATTTGTAAGTAATTCCTGTTTTCCGCCAAGATGAAGGCCAGGCATCGCTGCACCAGGAATTGCGCCAAATGGTGGCAAAGCCGTAGTTGGCAGAGGCTGAGGTGAATAAATTCAGGGAACAACTGTCCGTTTCTGCATCCTGTAGGATACCGCAACTAGAGATGAGCGAGCACTAAAATGCTCGGGTGCTCGTTATTCGAGACGAACTTTTCCCAATGCTCGAGTGCTCGTTTCGAATAACTAACCCCATTGAAGTCAATGGGAGACTCGAGCATTTTTTAAGGGGACCAAGGGTCTGCACAGGGAAGCTTGGCCAAACACCTGGAAACCTCAGAAAATGATGGAAACACCACGGAAATGGACATGAAACAGCAGGGTCAGCATGCATGGATGCCTCTGAGGCTGCTTAATCGCACCATTATGCCAAAATTATGGGCAACAGCATTGAGTGACCGAATGAGGCTAGATAGCATCTAAAACATGCAATAATTGACCCTGACACTATAGGGGACGGCATGGAGAGGCAGCGGCAGCAGCAGCAGGCTAGAGAGTCTCATGGCGACATACCCTAAATGGACTCAGGTTTCACCAAAGGAGGTGAAAAGATTTCCTATGTGAACAAAAGGTTGACGGTATATTTAGTCGATAACACAGCATGGCGGCGACAGAGTGACCAAGTTCCATAACGTATCTGGTGAAACACCCGAAAAATGAGCCTGACACAGCTCGTTTGATAAGGGGACAACATGTGGAGGCAGCCATGGAGACGACTTCCATGATTAAGAGTGACAGTATGGGGCATCCATATTGCGCTGCTATGATTGCAACTTCAGGTCTCCAGCATGGCGGTGACAGATGCGCCGAGTTCCATTATGTATCTGGTGAAACACCTGAAAATTCTGCCTGACACAGCTCGTTTGATAAGGGGATGATGTGCTGTATATCCTCTCGCGCTCCAGCGTCTGGGGTATAGACAGTTGAAAGTTGCGCATGGAGACATTGGTGGACGCTGTGGAGGATCATGTAGGCGAAATGGACAGGAAACACCAGGGGCAGTATGCATGGATGCCTCTGAGGCTGCCTAATCTTGGGATGGAGCTGGCGGTCCGCTGCCAGGCGAGCTTTCGCCTGTCCAAGCCCCTGTCTCTCGGCTCCTCCCCACCCAAAATGGGCCTGGGGCCAGAAGCGTTTACTTTGAAAAAATTGTAATTTTCAAAGCAGGAGGGGGCTACAAACAGCACTTCTAAGAACCTTTTGTATAAGATTAAGTGTAGTACTGTTCTTATAAGTAATTGGCTTGGTTATGGTGGGTGAGGGGAATGTAAACAGATGCGCAAGAAGCGCTGAAATAATATCGGTAAATTATAAAAGTTTGCCAGTATATTTTGTGGATAACACAGCAAGGTGGCGACAAAGTTAACAAGTTTGATGTGGAAGCCATGAAAACAACCCAAAATTCTGCCTGACACAGCTCCTTTGCTAAGGGGACGATGTATGGAGGCAGCTATATGGACGACTTTGGGAGGCAGCTATGGAGATGATGTGGGGAGGTAGCAATGGAGACAATGTGTGGAGGCAGCTATAAAGATGATGTGTGGAGGCTACTATGGATAGTGCCTGTATGTGGCAGTCCAAAAAAGTTTTCAAACCAGAGGAGCAGGTAGGTGGTCCTCCAGAAAAATTAAATAGATTCAGTGCCTGTATGTGGCAGTGCAAAAAAGTTTTCAATCCAGAGGACCGGGTGGGTGGCCCTCCAGAAAAATTAAATACATAGAGTACCATACCTAGAGCCAGTTGGCCCTGGCAAAAAATAGCCAGTTTCCTCTGCTTTAGTGTACAAAGAGGAGGAGAAGGAGGAAAATGAGGAGGAGGAGTGCATACATTATTCAGGTTGAGCTTCTTTCACCTGGTGGAGAATGGAAATCCTGAGAAATCCAGGCTTTATTCATCTTGATAAGCGTCAGCCTGTCAGCGCTGTCAGACAACACGCTAGCGGCAGGGCAGGCAAGAACCTCCAAGGCGTACAGCGCCAGTTTGTGCCACATGTCCAGCTTTGAAACCCAGTAGTTGTAGGGAGCTGTGTGATCATTTAGGACGATGGTATGGTCAGCTACGTACTCCCTCACCCAGGGCCGCATCTGCCATGAGGCGAGATGAAAATCTCGCCTCAGGCGGCGGATGCCTGAGCCCTGATTGAGGCGGCGAAATGTGGGGCCATAGTGTGGGCGATTCGGGTGGCGATTGCCGCCCGAATCGCCTACATGAAAAATCAATCGCGTCTGTCTCTTTAAGAGCATGACAGGAGTCGAGGTGAGTTGATTTCTTTATTATTTTTATAAAAGGCAGGCAGTATGACAAAGAATACGGGGGGCTGTATGATAAAGAAAACGGGGGGGGGAGGCTGTATGATAAAGAAAACGGGTGGGGGCTGTATGATAAAGAAAACGGGGGGGCTGTATGATAAAGAAAACGGGGGGGGGGGCTGTATGATAAAGAAAACGGGGGGGGGGCTGTATGATAAAGAAAACGGGGGGGTGTATGATAAAGAAAACGGGGGGGGCTGTATGATAAAGAAAACGGGGGGGCTGTATGATAAAAAAAACGGGGGGTGTGTGATAAAGAAAACGGGGGGGCTGTATGATAAAGAAAATGGGGGGTGTATGATAAAGAAAATATGACAAAGAAAACGGGGGGCAGTATATCTAAGAAAACGGGGGGCTGTATGACTAAGAAAACGGGGGGGGGGGCTGTATGACTAAGAAAACAGGGGGGGGGCTATATGACTAAGAAAACGGGGGGGCTGTATGACTAAGAAAACGGGGGGGCTGTATGACTAAGAAAACGGCAGTATATTTATGGTATATTATCGGTGCAGTGCAGAGATGTGGTGCCGGGAGCTGAAGACATCTGCCAGCAAATTCAACAGTCCTGGGTGGGAGAAGATGCAATGATGCCGTCTTCCTGAGTGAGCAGATCGTCGCCTGTGAGGTACTAGATGCCACTATTGTCTGTGTCACTGACTGGCAAGTGGTACCACGTGTGGTGTCTCAGAGGGCCAGTTACTAATTTTAAGTAATGTTGTCAGCTTTTTTTTTTTTTTAAATGTGGAAATTCAGTAGGCCGAACATATCCTGGAAGCAGGGGAGGTCTGGTGTTGGGCGGGGAAGGGGGGGGGGGCGATGGGTGTTATGTGCTGTCGCGGGGGGCAGCATTTTAATTTTCGCCTCAGGCAGCAAAAACCCTAGAATCGGCCCTGCCCTCACCATCTTTCTGTAAAGATCAGCCCTACTCTGCCGAGACTGGGGACAGGTGACAGTGTCTTGCTGGGGTGACATAAAACTGGCAAAGGCCTTGTAAAGCGTACCCTTGCCAGTGCTGGACAAGCTGCCTGCTCGCCTACTCTCCCTCGCTACTTGTCCCGCAGAACTACGCACTCTGCCGCTAGCGCTGTCAGAAGGGAAATACTGTTTCAGCTTGTGCACCAGGGCCTGCTGGTATTCATGCATTCTCACACTCCTTTCCTCTCCAGGGATGAGAGTGGAAAGATTTTGCTTGTACCGTGGGTCCAGGAGAGTGAATACCCAGTAATCGGTGCTTGAATAAGTTCTTTGAACGCGAGGGTCACGGGATAGGCAGCCTAGCATGAAATCTGCCATATGCGCAGGAATTCCCAACTCGCAAGAATTCACTCCCCTCACTGGCCTGACTGTCCATTTTCTCCTCATCCAACTCCTCCAACTCCTCTTCTTCTGCCCATACACGCTGAACAGTGAAGGACTGAACAATGGTCCCCTCTTCTGTCTCGCCAACATTCTCCTCCTCTTCCTCCTCCACCTCCACCAACTCCGATATGCGCTGAGAAACAGACCTGAGGGTGCTTTGGCTATCAACAAGGGAATCTTCTTCCCCCGTGTCTTGTGACGAGCGCAAAGCTTCCGACTTCATGCTGACCAGAGAGTTTTTCAACAGGCCAAGCAGCGGGATGGTGAGGCTGATGATGGCGGCATCGCCACTGACCATCTGTGTTGACTCCTCAAAGTTACTCAGCACCTGACAGATATCAGACATCCACGTCCACTCCTCATTGTAGACTTGAGGAAGCTGACTGACCTGACTACCAGTTCTGGTGGAAGTTGACATCTGGCAGTCTACAATCGCTCTGCGCTGCTGGTAAACTCTGGATAACATGGTTAATGTTGAATTCCACCTCGTGGGCACGTCGCACAACAGTCGGTGAGCGGGCAGTTGGAGGCGGCGCTGCGCTGCCCTGAGAGTGGCAGCATCTGTGCTGGACTTCCTGAAATGCGCACAGATGCGGCGCACCTTCGTGAGCAAATCAGACAAATTGGGGTATGTCTTGAGGAACCGCTGAACTATGAGATTTAACACATGGGCCATGTGTCAGTCTGCCGAGTTGCAGAGCCGCCACCAGGTTACGGCCGTTGTCACACACAACCATGCCTGGCTTCAGGTTCAGCGGTGCCAGCCACAGATCGGTCTGCGCCGTGATGCCCTGTAATAGCTCTTGGGCGGTGTGCCTTTTATCGCTTAGGCTCAGCAGCTTGAGCACCGCCTGCTGTTGCTTAGCAATGGCTCTGCTGCTGTGCTTAGAGCTACCAACTGATGGCGCCATGCCCACGGATGGTAATTCAGAGGAGGAGGTGGGGGAGGGGTGGGAGGAGGAGGAGGCATAGTAAGCCTGAGAGATCTGGACCGAGGTAGGCCCCGCAATCCTCGGCGTCGGCAGTATATGACCAGCCCCAGGGTCAGACTCGGTCCCAGCCTCCACCAAGTTAACCCAATGTGCCGTTAGCGATATATAGTGGCCCTGCCCGGCAGCACTCGTCCACGTGTCCGTGGTCAGGGGAACCTTGTCAGAAACGGCTTTGGTCAGGGTACGGATGATGTTGTCTGACACGTGCTTGTGCAGGGCTGGGACGGCACAACGGGAAAAGTAGTGGCGGCTGGAGAACGAACACCGAGGGGCGGCCGCCGCCATGAGGTTGCGAAAGGCCTCGGTCTCTACCAGCCTATAGGGCAGCATCTGCAGGCTAAGTAATTTGGAGATGTGGACGTTGAGGGCTTGGGCGTGTGGGTGGGTTGCACTGTATTTCCTCTTGCGCTCCAGCGTCTGGGGTATAGACAGCTGAACGCTGCGCATGGAGACATTGGTGGATGCTGTGGAGGATCGTGGAGGCGAAGGTGTGGTTTTCGCACGGGAGGTGTTTGGGCCGGGGTCCTGGGCAGGGGGCTGATTAGCAGATGACACAGGGGAAGGAGCAGTGGTGTGCCCGGCCGGTGGTAGTTAAGCTAGTAGTAATGGAACCCCTGCTGATCCTGGTGTGGCCCAGTTTGCACACCACAGTCCGGTGGTCATCCGGTGTTTCTTTAACCCCTTAGCGCTCTGCGCCGTAGCTGTACTGCGCTGAGTCCCGCGAATAGCGCTCAGCGCAGTACAGCTACTGCGCAGAGCCGATGCCGGTTCAGAGCTGCATAGCAGCCGAACCGGCATCGTTAGCCGCGGGATTTCAGCGGTAATTTACCGCTGACATCCCCGGCTAACACCCGCGACCGCAGCATTTAACATGCCTTCTGGGGGTCTTTACCCCACGATCGCCCCCCCCCCCCCGCACCAATTTCGGGGGGGGGGGGCGATCGCTGTTTTGGCGCCTCTGGGGTCCGATCGGGACCCCAGAGAAGCCTGGAGGGATTGCCTTTAAGATGGCGTCTGTGACGTCATCTTAAAGGCAAAGTGTCAGCCTATGCATCTGCATAGGCTGGCACTGCTAATACCCTGCAATACATTAGTATTGCAGAGTATTATCAAGAACAAGCAATCAGATGATTGCTTGTTCATATCCCATGGTGGATCATGTAAAAAAATGTAAAAAAAATGTTTTTCAATAAAAAAGTACTTTATAAATGCCCATAAGCCCCAAAACATATAAAGAGACATATAACGCTCAAAAAAGTCTAAATCATAACACAAACCCCACATATATAGTATCACCGCGTCCGTAACAATCCATAGAATAAAACTAAATAACTATTGAACCCATATGATGAACGCCGTAAAAAAAAAACGTTAAAAACCCGCCAAAAATTATGATTTTTACCTATTATATCCCACTAAAAATGCAATAAAAAGTGATCAACAAAACATATGTACTCCAGAATGATAGTGTTGCAAAGAACAACATGTCCCGCAAAAAACAAGCCATCAACCAGCTCTGTAGCCAAAAACGTAACAATGCTATGCCACTTGGAAGACGGCGATGCAAAAATGATAGATTTTTCCCCACATTAGGGTTTTATTTGGCAAATTTAGTAAAACATAAGAAAAAATATTCATGTCTGGTCCCCGTAATCGTATCGACCCGTAGAATAAAGACAACAGGATTATTTGGATATACGGTGAACACGAAAAAAAAAAAAAAAGTAAAAAATCCAGTACAGAATTGATGTTTTTCTACTCATGACCTCAAAAAAAGTTCCTAAATTTTCAACAATAGGTGATACCAACCCCAAAATGGTAACAATGGAAAAAGCATCTCATCCCGCAAAACAAATGCGGTCACATGGCCCAAATAACGGAAAAGCGAAAATTTTATAGCCTTCAAAAGGGGGCAACGAGAAAACTAAAATCCTGGCAGCTGCAGGGTGCTCCTTCCCTTCTGCGCCTTGCTGTGCCCCCATAACAGAAGTAATGTCCACATGTGGGGGGTCGCTGCACTCAGGGGCAATTGTAGAACAAATTTTATGGTGAGTTTTCTCTTTTTATCTTTTGGAAATGTGTAAATTTTAGGGCTAAATGAACGTATAACCGACAAAATTTGACCATTCTAAATTTCACCGCCATTTTGATTCAATTACTATGAAGATCTCAAGGGGTTAACAATCTTTGTAAATGCTGTTTCTGATAGTTTGAGGGGTGCAGATTTGAAAATGGGTTGGTTATATAGGGGGTTTTTGTTGCTAAATATGTAAATTTTGATTTCAAACAGTATTTATCCCCAAAATAGTCAATTCTGAAAATACGGAAAATCGCTATTCGATTTGTAGGCCGTGGGACGTCAAAATAAATTATCCAAACATTTCAAAAATTATGAAAATGTAAAGTAGACAAATGGGAAATGTTATTCTACAAGTTATTTAGGTGGTAAATCGATCTGCCTGAAAACGCGGTGATTTTGAATTTCGAAAATGGCAAATTTTTCTAAAACTTCATCATTTTTTTTCTTTTTTTTGTAAATAAACGCAAAACTTATCAGCCAAAATTTACCACTAAAATGAAGTACAACATGTGGGGAAAAAAACAATCTCAGAATAGCTTTGATAAGTAACAGCGTTCAAAAGTTATAACCATATAAAGAGACGCAGGTCAGAATCCAAAAAATGGGACTGAGCCTTAAAGGAAACCTACCATTTCAGATCGTCGGTGTAAGCTGTAAACACCGAGCACCAGCTCAGGGTGAGCTCAGGGTGAGCTGGTGCCGGTGCTTAGTTTCGTTAGTGTTATAAACCGCGGTATCGCGGTTTTAACACTTTTTAAACTTTATAGCAGACGCTGCTTCGGCGCTGCCTGCGGCATTTCCTATGTAGGCGCGCGCACGATCGTGCGCACGCAGCGCCGAAGCAGTTTCTGCTATAAAGTTTAAAAAGTGTTAAAACCGCGATACCGCGGTTTATAACACTAACGAAACTAAGCACCGGCACCAGCTCACCCTGAGCTCACCCTGAGCTGGTGCTCGGTGTTTACAGCTTACACCGACGATCTGAAATGGTAGGTTTCCTTTAAGCTGTAAAATGGCTGCGTCCTTAAGGGGTTAAAGAACCTCCAGACTTCTGAAAATCTAGCCCTCGCCGCGGGAGCCCTCGCCACGGAGCTTGACTACGTGAAACATTTGGCGCTGATGCACCAGCTCTGGCCCTGCCTCTCCGTCTGGCCCCACCACTGCCTCTTCCAACCTGTTCTGGTCGAGGACTCTCCTCCGTCTCAGAAGCACTGTGTTCACCCGGCCTATCAACCCAGCTTGGGTCTGTCACCTCATCATCCTCCGATCCCTCAGTCTGCTCCCCCCTCGGACTTCCTGCCTTGACAACAACTTCACCACTGTCTGACAACCGTGTCTCCTCATCGTCCGACACCTCTTTACACACTTCTTCCACTATGTCAACAATGTCATCATCACCCACAGACTGCGACAGGAGCAACGGGAAAGAGCTCAGCAGCAACCGGACGAGTGGTTTGTGACTCTGGGAAGGGTCCAGAAAACAGTTCCTCAGAGTATGCCGGTTCAAATGCCAAATTTTGCTGGGAGGGGGCAGACTGGGGGGGAGGAGGCTGAGGTGCAGGAGCTGGAGGAGTGCCGATTTCGGTGACATGGGTGGACTGTGTGGAAGACTGACTGGTGGACAAATGGCTAGAAGCATTGTCCGCAATCCACGACATCACCTGTTCGCACTGTTCTGGCCTCAACAGTGCTCTACCACGAGTCCCAGTAACTTCAGACATGATGAACCTAGGGAGTGTAGCTCTGCGGCGTTCCCCTGCTCCCTCATCAGCAGGTGGTGTCTCACCCCGCCCAGGACCACGGCCTCTGACCCCTGCAGTAGTTTGACGCCTACGCCCTCGTCCTCTACCCCTACCCCTAGCCCTCGGGTTCAACATTTTCAAAATTAAAGTGTAAACTGTAAACATTTTTTGTGTTTTTTTGTTTTTTTGTGTTTTTTTAATGTTTTTGTATTTTTTTTTTTGTAACAAAACGATCCGAAGAAATCAAACAGCAACCACAGAAGATGATGATGATTGCTATGGCTAGTTTGTAACCTACACTGACAGCACACAACTGGATTTTGTGCTTTGCCTGTGATGACTTTTATTTTTGAAAAAAAAATTAAAGTCAAACAAAAAAAGCGGCAGACTGTGCAATCAAACCCCTAATAAATTGTCCCAATTAGGTGTTTGAGATGAATATGTGTGTCACTAAGAGCTAAATAGAAAGTTCCCAAGTCCCCCTGCAAATTCCTCACAATATGGTACTAGCTGCACTACTAGTGCCAGCAAGCCCAGCCACAAGCAAACAAAAAAAAAAATTTATAACGTTATTGTAGCCCTAAGAAGGACTGTTGGGTTCTTGTAGAATCACTCCTGCCTAACACTATTCTAATAGAACACCCTAACGCTTTCCCTGACCAGCAGCAGCTCTCTCCCTAGCGGCATCCAGACACAGAATGATCCGAGCAGCGCGGGCAGCGGCTAGTCTATCCCAGGGTCACCTGATCTGGCCAGCCAACCACTGCTATCTACGTGTAAGGGTACCACGTCATGCTGGGTGGAGTGCAGAGTCTCCTGGCTTGTGATTGGCTCTGTTTCTGGTCGCCAAAAATCACAACGGCGGGAGATGCCATTTTCTCGAGCTAGCGAAGTATTCGTCCGAGCAACGACGGACAAGTGTGCTAGCTCATCTCTAACCGCAACCATTAAAATCCTGCAAGAATACCCGCTAAACTTGCAAATCATGTGTCAGGGGGCTGGTAATCCTGATGAAATGGTTAGGGTAAAGCGTGTGCAATATCCCTGCCAATGTGCATGGCAGAGGAGTAGTTGTGAATAAGCCCCTTGTACCATTCAGTACACCAAGAGGTAATATACAGCGGTAGATGCTGCCTGAATAGGCAAGGGTTAACCTGTTTACTGATGTCATCCAATGATGTTTCACCTTTGTAACTGGAGTGTGATTGGAGAGTGAGACCACCTGACCAGGAGGAGAAGTGACGGTTGGAGAGTGCCAACAGTCAGTGCAGTCAGTTAGAGGAGTGAGTGCTGACAGGGAGCTAGTGCTGACAGGGAGCTAGTGCTGACAGGGAGCTAGTGCTGACAGGGAGCTAGTGCTGACAGGGAGCTAGTGCTGAGCTCTCACCTCTTGAGCAGCTCTTTAGGCTCAGCTCCTGACTGAGAAACAGCTCTTAGCAACAAGCTTTAGGCCCAGCTCTGAGAGAGAAGGCCAGAGCCTCTACAGAGCACACAGTGAGAGGTACCGTGTCAGTCCACCATCATCTCAACCAATCCAGGAAAAAGCTGCAGCTTCCAGTGTTGGACACAGCTACATCCCAGCCTGCCCCTACATCCAGGCTGGTGACCCAACTCCTGAGGTTCACTCTCCACGATCACTCTCAGTAAGACCGCCATCTGTAAGGAATCGTTTGGCACGTTGCCTGCTGTTGGTTCCAATAAAGAACTGTAAGTTGTTTTCGTTCAACCTCTGCCTCTGTCTGGTCCCTGCTACTACGGGCACCCTGTCCACTACACTGGGACTCATACTCCAGACCCCAAAGGGTTGCCCCAGGGAGATCCACTATAGCAGCCTCTCCCTCATCATTTCTTGCACACACCACCTGCCAGGCTGTAGGACAGCCCTCCGGTTCCCCATACCAAGCACCGTGACACTAGCGTGCCTAGGCCGCAACCGCCAGCCACTCAGGTACTGCGGGCCCCGGCTGACTCCAGGCCCCGAGAAAAGGCTAGGCCCCGGTGGGGGATGTTGCACGTGCCTTTTATGACTAACGAAAGGCGGCGAGAGAAAACGCGGCCGATGGGAATAACTGTACATGTGACATTGAGCAGCGCCCAGGAGGACCTGGAATTGGTGGAGGGGGCCTTTCTTTTTACTGAGCAAGCAATCGATCTCCTGGCGTAGGAGGGAAATTTATTTGCATTCTGCTGAGATAAACAAGTATTTGATCTCCTACCAACCATTAAGAGCTCCGGCTCCTACAGACCAGTTATTAAAATATGGATGAAATACACAATGACTCGTGGGGCATCCATGATCATAAGGAAGGTGAGAGATCAGCCTAAAACTACCGGGTAGGAACTTGTAGCAGCTGGGACCACAGTCACCATGAAAGAAGTGCATGGCTTTTTCCCCTGTGTGGCTTCTCCCTAGTGTGGCTTCTCTTCTGTATAAAAAGCTCTAAATGAAAGTTACATTTTTGTGACATTCTAAATATCATTTTTTCCCCTCAATGTTAATTCTCTGTATATTTTCTATAAAATATTTAAGAATATGAAAATGTTTTTTCAGCTGTGTGAATTCTCTGGTGTTGTAACAGATTTCTTTTCTCAGCAAAGCATTTCCCACAATCTGAACACAACTATGGCTTCTCGCCTTTGTGCATTCTATGATGTGCAGCAAGACCTGATTTGTGAGCGAAACATTTTCCACATTCAGAACATGAAAATGGCTTCTCCCCTGTGTGAATTCTCTCATGGTTAACAAGGTCTGATTTCTGAATAAAACATTTCCCACATTCTGAACATGAAAATGGCTTCTCCCCTGTGTGAATTTTCTTATGGATTTCAAGACTTTTGTTTATAGAAAAACATTTACCACATATGACACATGAAAATGGCTTTTCTCCTGTGTGAATTCTCTTATGTTTTACAAGTTCTGCTTTTATCCTAAAACTTTTACCACATTCGGGGCATGAAAATGGCTTCTCTCCTGTGTGAATTTTCTGATGGTTTAAAAGTTCTGATTTTATCCTAAAACATTTACAACATTCGGGACATGAAAATGGCTTCTCCCCTGTGTGAATTCTCTGATGCCTAACAAGGCTTGATTTTGCAATAAAAGATTTTCCACATTCTGAACATAAAAATGGTTTCTCTCCTGTGTGAATTCGCTGATGGTTTACAAAATCTCCTTTCCACCTAAAACATTTACCACATTTGGGACATGAATATGGCTTCTCTCCTGTGTGAATTCTCTGATGGTTTACAAAATCTTCTTTCAACCTAAAACATTTACCACATTCGGGACATGAAAATGGCTTCTCTCCTGTGTGAATTCTCTGATGGATAACAAGGCTTGATTTCACTGTAAAATATTTTCCACATTCTGAACATGAAAATGGTTTCTCCCCTGTGTGAATTCTCTCATGTTTACAAAGATCTCTTTTCTCTATAAAACCTTTTCCACATACTAAACATAAATATGGCTTCTCTCCCGTGTGAATTCTCTCATGTCTAATAAGTGATGATTTAAAACTGAAACGTTTATCACATTCTGAACATGAAAACGGCTTCTCTCCTGTGTGAGTTCTCTGATGGTTTACAAGTTCTCTTTTAGTAGTAAAACATTTACCACATTCTGAACTTGAAAATGGCTTCTCCCCTGTGTGAATTCTTTGGTGTAGTTTAAGATCTGCTTTATTGGCAAAACATCTGCTGCATTCAGAGCATGAAAATAACTTCTCCCCTGTGTGAATTCTCTGGTGTCTATAAAGATCTTTTTTATCTGTAAAACTTTTGCCACATACTAAACATAGATATGGCTTCTCTCCCGTGTGAGTTCTCTCATGTCTAATAAGTAATGATTTAAACCTGAAACATTTGACACATTCTGAACATGAAAATGTCTTCTGCCCAGTGCAAGCTCTTAGTTGTCCGTCTCCTCTGTGGCGGCTTCTTTTCTTCCTCTTAGTCTGGGATGTATCAGAACAGAAGCCCAATGTAATAGGATCAGATGATGGGTCATTGCTGGGAATGGCGGAGGGTAAATCCGTTTTTCTGGCGCCATTTTTATATGTATCTTGTGTAATCTCACAATCATCTGCTGTGATATCTGTAGACATCAGATGTTCCTCTGAGCTCTGGGCGATGGCATCTGCCGGGAATAACAGGATCAGTGATTATTACGCTGATAAAATCTCTAATGATAATAATATTTTATACAAGTAGTGGAGACTTGTCCCATGTTGGGCAGAGAGAGGAGAAGAGCGGAGAAATCAGGCCGTGGCTTTCTGAGACTGAGTATGTTTGATGATGGAGCTTTGGAGAATACGAGTTCTCCTCGTCAGACATGATCTTATCCATAATACAGAAAACTCACAACATTTATAGATTTAAGGGAAAGAGGAAGGAAAGAATTGGAGTATAAATTGTTGCAGAGATTGACCCCGACCTCTGACCTGGAGGCCACGAGCAGATAAGAGCCAGCGCTCGCTTGTCGTGCCTCAGCTTTAGTTTATTGCCCTCCGGTTGTATATAAGTTGTCTGTGTATATACCATTCAGGTGTCTTCTAGGTTGTTTAAGATCCTTTGATGACGACTATATTATACATTTCTTTATAAAAAGCTAAAATCTGTCTTGTCCAACATCTCAGTTTTCAGTGTAAATTGTGTAAATTCTACATTTTCCAATTAAGCAAAATGAGACCCAGTGATAGGAATTTATCCTTATGTCCTAAGGTAAGTTCTTAGTCAGTCTTCACTATACCCCTTCACCCCTATACCTCTACATCCCTGCACCCCTATACCTCTACATCCCTGCGCCCCTATACCTCTACATCCCTGCACCCCTATACCTCTACACCCCTGCACCCCTATACCTCTACATCCCTGCACCCCTATACCTCTACATCCCTGCGCCCCTACCTCTCTACATCCCTGCGCCCCTACCCCTCTACATCCCTGCACCCCTATACCTCTACATCTCTGCACCCCTATACCTCTACATCCCTGCGCTCCTACCTCTCTACATCCCTGCGCCCCTATACCTCTACATCCCTGCACCCCTATACCTCTACATCCCTGCATCCCTATATCTCTACACCCATGCACCCCTATATCTCTACACCCCTGCGCCCCTACCCCTCTACACCCCTATACCTCTACATCCCTGCACCCCTATTCCTCTACATCCCTGCACCACTATACCTCTACACCCCTGAACCCCTATACCTCTACATATCTGCACCCCTATACCTCTACATCCCTGCACCCCTATACCTCTACATCCCTGCACCCCTATACCTCTACATCCCTGCACCCCTACACCTCTACATCCCTGCGCCCCTATACCTCTACATCCCTGCACCCCTATACCTCTACATCCCTGCACCCCTATATCTCTACATCCCTGCACCCCTATATCTCTACATCCCTGCACCCCTACACCCCTACATCCCTGCACCCCTATACCTCTACATCCCTGCACCCCTATACCTCTACATCCCTGCACCCCTATACCTCTATATCCCTGCACCCCTATACCTCTACACCCCTGCACCCCTATACCTCTACACCCCTGCACCCCTATACCTCTACACCCCTGCACCCCTATATCTCTACATCCCTGCACCCCTATACCCTACATCCCTGCACCCCTATACCTCTACACCCCTGCACCCCTATACCTCTACATCCCTGCACCCCTATACCTCTACATCCCTGCGCCCCTACCTCTCTACATCCCTGTGCCCCTACCCCTCTACATCCCTGCACCCCTATACCTCTACATCTCTGCACCCCTATACCTCTACATCCCTGCGCTCCTACCTCTCTACATCCCTGCGCCCCTATACCTCTACATCCCTGCACCTCTATACCTCTACATCCCTGCACCCCTATATCTCTACACCCCTGCACCCCTATATCTCTACACCCCTGCGCCCCTACCCCTCTACACCCCTATACCTCTACATCCCTGCACCCCTATTCCTCTACATCCCTGCACCACTATACCTCTACACCCCTGAACCCCTATACCTCTACATATCTGCACCCCTATACCTCTACATCTCTGCACCCCTATACCTCTACATCTCTGCACCCCTATACCTCTACATCCCTGCACCCATATACCTCTACATCCCTGCACCCCTATACCTCTACATCTCTGCGCCTTTATTCCTCTACATCCCTGCACCCCTATACCTCTACATCCCTGCTCTCATATACCTCCACATCCCTGCACCCCTATACCTCTACATCCCTGCGCCCCTATACCTCTACATCCCTGCACCCCTATACCTCTACATCCCTGCACCCCTATACCTCTACATCCCTGCACCCCAATAACTCTACATCCCTGCACCCCTATACCTCTACATCCCTGCACCCCTATACCTCTACATCCCTGCACCCCTATACCTCTACATCTCTGCGCCTTTATTCCTCTACATCCCTGCACCCCTATACCTCTACATCCCTGCACCCCTATACCTCTACATCCCTGCTCTCATATACCTCCACATCCCAGCACCCCAGTACCTCTACATCCCTGCGCCTTCATCCACACACTTTCCCCTATAGTATATCAGGTACAATTTATTCTGTAACACAGATCTATTATCTGGCTCAAAACCCTGAAAACACAATCACCAATCAGGTTCTAGGACACATTTTGGGGAAGAGGAAAGAAAGGAGAACAGAGGAGGATCAGTGCTAGAAAGTAATGACTGATAAGTCCATCAGTTCTCACCATCCTGGGGGTCCCCGGCCCCAGCGTCATGTCCTCCTTCCCAGGCTCCCTCCTCCTCCTCCTCCTTTGCCTCTTCTTCCTCCACCTTGGGGATCATCTTCTCCTCAGTGTCACTTCCATCCATGTTAAACTTTGCTACTGGGAAATAAATATGGACATCAACATCTCATGTAAAATATTTCCCTCCAGAGATACATTAATTTCTGGTGAAGAATAAGAATTTCTATAAGAAAAGCCCCTGGTAAAACATCTACACACCATTCAGTCTATAGATACATACATAGATCTGCTCCGTGTCCAGTCAGGGTCTCAGTCCAAGCTCCTCCAGGTTCTTCCTCCAAGAAGTTCTCCTCATGTGAGTCCTGCTTGGGTCTCTTATACCCCTTGGTCTGCCCCTCTGGGAGATGTCCCACCCTAATGGTGAGAGAACTTCCTTCCATGTAAATGAAGGGCGTAAGTGCCACTTCCTAATCAGCCGGGCCCAGCACTTGTGACTCCTTCATTGTTCTCCTTTGTTCTGGGTTTATCATCCCCTCCTCAGACAACTGTGAGCAGGATGTGTCTTTCTCATGGAGCTCAATAACTTCATTTACAAGTGTTTACTAGGCCGAATGTCTCTGTGTGACTCCCATCCTCCACCTTAGAGAATGTGTATAAGGGATGGTTATTGTTGTCTCTTCCCCTGGTTCTAGGCCTTTCCCATTGTTTCTGTGAGAGTATCGGTCACATCTTACACTTTGATGAATATAAATCTATATATCTGATATTTATACATCACCACAGCTCAGCTTCCATATTGTCCTCTAAAGACAATTTACCCCCAGATCAGATATCATTGTGTCTGTGCCAGTTTTTCTGTCTTTGGAGCGTGCACGTGTATGTATGAAGTGTTTGTGCCATTTTTGTGTCGCGGCTGCACTTTGTCCAACACTTAATAAATCTCTGCACCTATAGAGGTGGGTTGTGCTTAGTCGCAGTTTGCACCACATTTATTACTACGACTCAACGCTGTATAATGAAAATGCACACAAAAAAAAGTAACTGTGTAACTTTCCATAGCAGCGCCGATCGCACCTGATAAATGAACGCGGTGACGCGTCGCTATGAATTATCCGGCACAACCTGCACAGGAAGAGGAAAACTGCACCGGGGCAGATGACACCACTTTTATATATCTGGGTCAATGTTATCATCTTTTTCCCAGTTGATGAATGTTGCACAATTTTTCTGACCTCAGACTATACGTAGAAGGACATTTGTTATTGTGTTTTATTAAGGCTCTAGATGTTCTTCATTCATGTCCAGTTTTGGGTCCACTCTCAGATAAATGAACTTTTACCGAGTTCTCTGCATCATCTAATCTCCTTGTTGTGTTACTCAAACATTTCTATCCAGCCGCTTATTCTCTGCCATTTCCCAAAGCCCCAATAACTTTATACATCACAGAAGTAACATACAAGCCTCACAGATTCTTACAGCTAAAATACACGACACATAACATAAATGTCACTATATACTGTTTACAGCCAAATACACAGAGAACACAACCACACAGCGCGGCCTCCTCTCCTGCCTCTCCTGGGGACCCAGTAATGTGGACATCACCACCAAAAATCCCATAGAAATGTGGAAACTCCGGCTTTCTAAATACCGTATTTTCCGGACTATAAGGCGCACTTAAAAGCCTTGGATTTCCTTGGAAATCCAAAGTGCGTCTTATAGTCCGGTGCGTCCTATGTATGGCACAGGGCAGCGGACCATACTTACATAGGTCCCCGCTACCGGAGACCGGAGACAGCAGATCTCCAGCGGGAACTGCAGACCACGCGGCACGAACAACTTCTGTCTCCGGTAGCGGGGACCTATGTAAGTATGGTCCGCTGCCCTCCTCCACCTCCCCCTCACCTTCCCCACTCACCTTCCCCGCGTCGCCGCGTCTCTTCTCGGCGTCGCGTCCCGTCGGGTCTCCGCTCCGCCCCCGGACCTCCGCCACGCCCCCGACCCTGCGCCTTATAGTCCGATGCGCCATATATATGGAATTATTACATATATAAGGCGCATCGGACTAATGCGCCTTATATTCCGGTGCGCCTAATGGCCCGGAAAATACGGTATTCAGTTAAAGCACAAAAAATGATTTGACCTGGTTACAAATCAACTAATCCACAAGGAATAGCAGAGCTGTCAGCGGGAGCCTCGTTCTCTCGCACTTCACCTCATTGGGGCAGATTTACTTACCCGGACCATTCGTGATCCAGCGGCGCGTTCTCTGTGCTGGATTTGGGTCCGGCCGGGATTTTTTAAGGTAGTTCCTCCGCTGTCCACCAGGTGGCGCTGCTGCGCTGAAAAGCATCGGAACGCACTGGAGTTCACTGAACCGGGCCGAGTGAATATAATTGCAAGCTCCGCGACAGATTTTTAGTTTTAAATGCGGCGGTTTTTCCGAATCCGTCAGGTTTTCGTTCGGCCACGCCCCCCGATTTCCGTGGCGTGCATGCCAGCGCCGATGCACCAAAATCCGATCGCGTGCGGCAAAATCCCTGGGCAATTCAGGGGAAATCGGCGCAAATCGGAAATATTCGGGTAATACGTTGGGAAAACGCGAATCGGGCCCTTAGTAAATGACCCCCATTATGTTTTTTTTCATTGTGTTTTTTTTAACCATGCCAAATACATTTTTGCATTTTAACTGACAATTTTGGGTGCTGGAGTCTCCACCTGTACATGAACTACATCTTATTGTCCGAGTTGGCATTTTCCCAGAGCCGCCATGACAATTTCTTCGTAGAAGGATCACACTAGGAACTGGTTTCATGTTAGAGGGGAATATTCTGCACTGGAGGAGTATAGTTTGGCCTCGGCAATTTCATCCCTAAAGATATACTCTGGTCTGGGTTATTCCATACAAAGAGTTTCCATGGCCCAGCACACGGGATTTATGTCCTGGATTGTGGGAACTCTTTTAACCCCTTAAGGACGCGGCCATTTTACAGCTTAAGGCTCAGTCCCATTTTTTGGATTCTGACCTGCGTCTCTTTATATGGTTATAACTTTTGAACACTGTTACTTATCAAAGCAATTCTGAGATTTTTTTTCCCCCACATGTTGTGCTTCATTTTAGTGGTAAATTTTGGCCGATAAGTTTTGCGTTTATTTACAAAAAAATGAAAAAATTTGGAATTTTTAGAAAAATTTGCCATTTTCGAAATTCTAAATCATTGCGTTTTCAGGCAGAAGATTTACCACCTAAATAAGTTGCCGAATAACATTTCCCATATGTCTACTTTACATTTTCATAATTTTTGAAATGTTTGGATAATTTATTTTGACGTCACGCGGCTTACAAATCGAATAGCGATTTTCCGTATTTTCAGAATTTACTCTTTTGCGGATAAATACTGTTTGAAATCAAATTTTACATATTTAGCATTAAAACCCCCTATATAACCAAGCCATTTTCAAATCTGCCCACGCAAAGTATCAGAAACAGCATTTACAAAGATTGTTAACCCCTTGAGATAGTAATTGAATCAAAATGGAGGTGAAATTTACAATGGTCAAATTTTGTCGGATATACGTTCATTTAGTCCTAAAATTTACACATTTCCAAAAGATAAAAAGAGAAAACTCACCATAAAATTTGTTCTTCAATTTCTCCTGAGTGCAGCGACCCCCCACATGTGGCCGTTACTTGTGTTATGGGGGCACAGCGAGGCGCAGAAGGGAAGGAGGGACCTGCAGCTGCCAGGATTTTAGTTTCCTCATTGGCCCCTTTTGTAGGCTATAAAATTTTCGCTTTTTCGTTATTGGGGTCATGTGATGGCATTTTTTTGCGGGATGAGATGCTTTTTCCAGTGTTACCATTTTGGGGTTGGTATCCCCTATTGTTGAAAATTTAGGAATTTTTTTTGAGGTCACGAGTAGAAAAGCATCAATTCTGTACTGGATTTCTTACTTCTTTTTTTTTTTGGTGTTCCCCGTATAACCTAATAATCCTGTTATCTTTATTCTATGGGGCGATACGATTACGGGGACCAGACATGAATATTTTTTCTTATGTTTTACTAAATTTGCCAAATAAAACGCTAATGTGGGGGAAAATCTATCATTTTTGCATCGCCGTCTTCCAAGTGGCAGAACATTGTTACTTTTTTGGCTACAGAGCTGGTTGATGGCTTGTTTTGCAGGACATGTTGTACTTTGCAGCAGTATCATTCTGGAGTACATATGTTTTTTTGATCACTTTTTATTCCATTTTAAGTGGGATTCAATAGGTAAAAATCATAATTTTTGGCTGGTTTTTAGAATTTTTTACGGCGTTCATCGTACGGGTTCAATAGTTATTTAGTTTTATTCTACGGATTGTTACGGACGCGGTGATACTATATGTGTGGGGTTTGTGTTATGATTTAGACTTTTTTGAGCGTTATATGTCTCTTTATATGTTTTGGGGCTTATGGGCATTTTTACTGATTTATAAAGTTATTTTTTATTGAAAAACTTTTTTTTTCCTTTTTTTACTTGATCCACCATGGGACATGAACAGGCAGTCATCTCATTGCTTGTTCATGATAATATCCTGCAATACTTATGTATTGCAGGGCAATATTATTATTATTATTATTTTTTTTTACTTTTATTGGAAAAAAGCGTATACAAAATACAGTATAGACATCCATTTTCAAATATAAGACAGCATAAAATTGTCAACAACTGATACAATAAAACTTTTCTGTTTGAGTTTGACAGCCGGTCTTCCAATACAATAACTTATTATGTTCTCTTTGCCAAATATATCTGTCATCTCTCTTAACAATACATGTGAATGTATAATGTCCCTCTTAATCCCTAGATCCAATGCTTTTAATTATAGAAACCCATCCCACTCCCCTTCCCCTCCCACGAGCCCCAAACAAAAAAGAACAAAAGAGAAAAGACTCTCTCTCCCCTGATTCCCCAGCCTTAACAGCAACCTTCTCGTGCACCTAATATCCTATCTTCCTCTCTACAAAACGTTTTATTTATCCATGGCCGCCAATCAATACGTATTTTTTCTATACCGAAATCCCCTCTCAGTGTTTTAGCGAAGCCATCAACTAGGATAATATTATTGACAACCCGCTGCCACATTCCAGTTGTCGGAGTATCTTTAGCCATCCATTTTCGAGCGAGGCAGAATCTTGTGGCAAATAGTAGCCTTCGTCTAGAATACCCAAGACACAAGCCTGTAATGTATCGTGGATGGTAACATTGAAGATCTACTTTATCTCCACCAATACCCCCCTCCAGAAAATTCTGATCCTTTGACAAAACCACAACAGATGGATGTCATCTGCCTCCTCGAAACCGCATCTATTACAGTGGAAAATCCTAGCCCCAAATCTTGATAATGTTTGGTGTGTAGTAGATTCGATTCAAGATAAACAATTGGGCCTGGCGATGGGCGGGGATAGTGAAGACCCTCCTCACATCTAAGAACACCTTTTCCCGAACATTTTCCTCCAAAATCCCCAACTCTCCGACCCATTTATTTATTATTCTCTTTAAGTTATTACCTTTCTCATTCGCGGGCCAGCATCTTAATATCTTATAGCTTTTGAATTTAGTGCCTAGCAGGAGTGGGGGTAGCTCCTCCGGGGCACTCACTGACCTATCCAATGTTTTCCACCAATGTTTAATTTGTAAATATGTATAGTATCCCGCAATGCCATTCCCATACTCCTGCTGTAGTCGCTGGAAAGATTTGAAAACCCCATTGTCGAAGAATTGTTTAATATATTTTACGTTATGTTCCACTTCCTATTACCCCATATAGGGGATATTGATAGGAGACCTGTGTTATTAGATTGGAACTTAAGCTCTTTCCAAGTTTCTAGCATCAGATGTAAGGTCGGGAAAATAGTTTCTATTTTAGGTACTCTCCAGATTTCTGTCTTAAGGGTTTCCAAAACATTATATCCATAAATCTTTAATTGAGGATTGCAGGCAGATGCAAAGGGGGTTTTGTCCCAGAACGAGATATACTTTGTCTGGGAGATAAGAAAATACTTTCTCAGGTCTGGTAGTCCAAATCCCCCCTTCTCATATGGCTGTTGCTCCGGTTTAGCCGTGTAACCACCACCTTGTATTTTAATGCAGTGAATATGTGCTTTCTCCTTGTTATTCCTAACAAGGTTAGCCAACATTTTCCCCGAGGCATTTGCCTGCAGGCCGCTTTTTCTGGCCTGAGCCGAAATTTTCCTATCAGCCTGATTTTTTAGCAGCTCAGTGTAACACTGCCGGGATTCCTCCTAAGCCTGTCTATTAACTTGAAACGGCTGCCTGAGGAAAGCCTCTTCTAATTCCTGTAACCCCCTATTTTATTGTGACTTATAGTGGCATAATTGTGCTTTGTATTCCCCCCTTATAAAGGCTTTTGCCGTGTCCCAAACTATGTCTTTTCCTGCCGAGTCTTCATGACGTGAAAAAAAAGATTCCAAATTATTAATGAATCGGTCCTGTTGACCTAACACCCCTAACCACGTGGGAGAGATTCTTATCTCATTAGACTTATTGGGGGTCATTTACTAAGGGCCCGATTCGCGTTTTCCTGACGTGTTACCCGAATATTTCCGATTTGCGCCGATTTTCCTTGGGATTTTGGCGCACGCGATCGGTTTGTGGCGCATCGGCGCTGGCATGCACGTGACGGAAATCGGGGGGCGTGGCCGAACGAAAACCCGACTAATTCGGAAAAACCGCCGCATTTAAAAAAACAAAAATTGGTTGCACAGGCCATACTCACATGCACCACGATGACGACGATGAACTCCGGGGCACTTCGGCGCAGCAGCGCCACCTGGTGGACATCAGGCGCAGGACCTTCATGAATCGCATGAAGACCCGAACGCTCGTCTGAGAAGCCGCCACTGGAACGCGAAAGGACCGGTGTACACCCAATTTTATAGAAACTTTCAGTGGTGCGTGATCCGAGACCCTTCTAAGCCCAAATGTGATCTTTTCAGTTAGATTTAAGGCCTTACTATTGGTCAGGGCCATATCTAACCGAGAAAACACCTGATGTGATGACGAATAACATGAATATTCCCTTTTTCCTGGGTGAAAAATGCGCCAAGTGTAAAACCAATTAAATCCACTGATCAATTGAAAAAGTGTGGAATTGTTATGTGTAGACACCCTCCCCATTGCAGGGTATTAGCAGTGTCAGCCTATGCACATGCACGTCACAGATGCCATCTTAAAGGTACTGCCTTCAGGCTTCTCTGGGGTCCCGATCGGACCCCAGAGTTGCCATAGCAGCGATCGGCGCCACAGAAAACGGCGCGGGGGCGCCGATCGTGGGGGTAAGACCCCCAGAAGGCATGCTAAATGCCACGGTCGCATTTACCGCGCCATTTAACGGGTTAAACACCCGCGATCGGAGCCCACTCCGACCACGGGTGTTTACCGCTGACATCCCGTGACCCCCGATGCCAGTTCAGCCCTGCACAGGAGCCGAACCGACATCGGGGGTCGGGGGATGTCAGCGGTAATCAGCAGCAGTAAGCTGAACCGGCATCGTCTCTGCGCAGTAGCTGCTACGGGACTAATGAGCTGCTATTAGCGGGACTCAGCGCAGTACAGCTACGGCGCAGAGTGTTAAGGGGTTAATGGAATAAGCTGATCCTGTGCACTGAAAGAAACAGAGGAGCCACTTCTATTAGCTACTGACAGGGGTATTACATACAAATACTAAGTACCTCTGGGTCAGACTCTACCCAGGTTTAACCCGGGACAGGATTACTGTGGTCTGTAACTAATTGAAATTTCACAAGGAATAAATATATCTCTAGATGTTTCATATTTCAGACTTTGTGCCGTTTTTGGGGATTGCACGGCAGGTATTTAACAGGAGTCTGCACTGGGATTGTGTCGCATGCGATCGGATCGTCTCCATGCGACACAAATTGGGGGGCGTGCCGTCTGACGTCTGAGCGCGGGATTCAACTTGCAAATTGTATCGCAAGACAATGCACCTACATGCACCAGGAAGCAGAAGGTGAACTCCGGGGACCTGAGTGGGGAAGCGACACATGCAGGATATGGGGTGCACGATCTTAGTGAATCGCGGCAGAGTACATTCTCGTCAGTCAATGCACTTTCGCTGAACTTCGCGGACCAGGTAAGTAAATGAGCTGCTTTGTAGTAGGATATTCCCTTATTCCGGAAAGTCATTTCCAGGACATGGCAGTCACATGGCCTGGGAGCCGTCACGTCTGCAGGGATTTGCTTTTCCCATTGTTCAGGATGTTGAATTACACATTCATCCTTGTAAACACTTGTAAATGAAGTTTCCATTACAAAGATGCCTTATTAATTGTGGGAGGGGAGGATGATCCCATAACAAAGGACAAAAATACTCAGCCTCAGGGCAGCACCAACTCCCTTCATTTACATAAGGGAAGTTCTTTCACCATTAGGTGAATTGTCGCTCTTTTAGTGATTACTTGGAGTGAGGTTCACATCTGATAAGGCCTTGCTATATACTATATACTATATACCCTCACAGAATTCACACATAAATATCCAAATTATCCCCCTCCTGTCCCCAGAACATAGAGGAAGCTGTAACCTAAAAAGTAAGAAAATTAATTAAAAACTACAAAAATGAAATGTGGCAACAATCATCATTTTCTGTTCCTCAATAGTTGAGCTTGTTATTCATTGAAATGCACATATACAGTATATACACATACAGCGGCTGGGGGGGTCGCCCACTGACACAAACAGTCTATAATTTTAAGGGTAGGTTAAAGGGGTCGTCCGGTTAGGCTCTATGCTTAGCCTAATTTACTGATTGGTGGGGCCTCAGTGATGGGACCCCACAGATCATGAGAACAGGGGTCCGATGTACCCCCGAGATGAGCGGAGCAGCTGATCACACAAGTGTGCCCACCCCCCACGTTACTCTCTATGGAGCTGACAGAGATTGCCAAGCGCTGTACTCAGCGATCTCCATCAGCTCCATAGATATGAAGGGGCCGCCCCATCCACTTACTACAACCAGACAACCCCTTTAATGTGAACATTGAGAGATAGAACATCAAAAAATCAAATCCAGAAATCACATTGTATAAAATTTATTAGCATTCTGCTGAGATATACAAGTATTTGATCTCCTACCAACCATTAAGAGTTCCGGCTCCTACAGACCAGTTATTAAAATATGGATGAAATACAAAATGACTCGTGGGGCATCCGTGATCCTGAGGAAGGTGAGAGATCAGCCTAAAACTACCGGGTAGGAACTTGTGGCAGCTGGGACCACAGTCACCATGAAAGAAGTAAATGGCTTCTCCCTGTGTGGCTTCTCCCCTGTGTGGCTTCTCCCTAGTGTGGCTTCTCTTCTGTATAAAAAGCTCTAAATGAAAGTTACATTTTTGTGATATTCTAAATATAATTTTTTCCCTCTCTCTGTATATTTTCTATAAAATATTTAAGAATATGAAAATGATTTTTCAGCTGTGTGAATTCTCCGGTGTTGTAACAGATTTATTTTCTCAGCAAAGCATTTCCCACAGTCTGAACACAACTATGGCTTCTCACCTGTGTGCATTCTATGATGTGCAGCAAGACCTGATTTGTGAGCGAAACATTTTCCACATTCAGAGCATGAAAATGGCTTCTCCCCTGTGTGAATTCTCTCATGGCTAACAAGGCTGGATTTCAGAGTAAAACATTTCCCACATTCTGAACATGAAAATGGCTTCTCCCCTGTGTGAAGTTTCTGATGTTTTACAAGTTCATATTTCAAACTAAAACTTTTACCACATTCGGGACATGAAAATGGCTTCTCGCCTGTGTGAATTCTCTGATGGTTTACTAGTTCTGCTTTCATTCTAAAACATTTACCACATTCGGGACATGAAAATGGCTTCTCCCCTGTGTGAAGTTTCTGATGGTTTAAAAGATCTGCTTTCATCCTAAAACATTTACCACATTCTGGACATGAAAATGGCTTCTCCCCTGTGTGAATTTTCTGATGGCTAACAAGGCTTGATTTCACAGTAAAAGATTTTCCACATTCTGAACATGAAAATGGCTTTTCCCCTGTGTGAGTTCTCTGATGGTTTACAAAATCTTTTTTCCACCTGAAACATTTACCACATTCGGGACATGAAAATGGCTTCTCTCCTGTGTGAATTCTCTGATGGTTTACAAAATCTTCTCTCAACCTAAAACATTTACCACATTCGGGACATGAAAATGGCTTCTCCCCTGTATGAATTCTCTGATGGATAACAAGGTTTGATTTCACAGTAAAAGATTTTCTACATTCTGAACATGAAAATGGCTTCTCTCCTGTGTGAGTTCTCTGATGGTTTACAAGTTCTCTTTTAGTAGTAAAACATTTACCACATTCTGAACATGAAAATGGCTTCTCCCCTGTGTGAACCCTTTGGTGTAGTATAAGATGTGCGTTACTGGGAAAACATCTGCTGCATTCAGAGCATGAAAATGGCTTCTCCCCTGTGTGAATTCTCTGGTGTCTATAAAGATCTTTTTTATCTGTAAAGCCTTTGCCACATTCTGAACATGAATGTCGCTTCTCCCCCGTGTGAATTCTCTCATGTTTACAAAGATTTCTTTTCTCTCTAAAACCTTTTCCACATACTAAACATAGATATGGCTTCTCTCCCGTGTGAATTCTCTCATGTCTAATAAGTAATGATTTAAACCTGAAACATTTGACACATTCTGAACATGAAAATGTCTTCTGCCCAGCGGAAGCTCTTAGTTGTCCGTCTCCTCTTTGGCGGCTTCTTTTCTTCCTCTTAGTCTGGGATGTATCAGAACAGAAGCCCAATGTAATAGGATCAGATGATGGGTCATTGCTGGGAAGGGCGGAGGGTAAATCCGTTTTTCTGGCGCCATTTTTATACGTATCTTGTGTAATCTCACAATCATCTGCTGTGATATCTGTAGACATCAGATGTTCCTCTGAGCTCTGGGCGATGGCATCTGCCGGGAATAACAGGGTCAGTGATTATTACGCTGATAAAATCTCTCTCCTCTAGAGAGGAGAAGATTTCACGTTTGTAGAAGTAATAAAAAGTGAAAAACACTAAAGTTTAAACATTAGAAGAAATAAAAAATAAATAACTAAAGAATATAAGTCCCTAAAATGTCCCTTTTCCATAAAAACACTTAATAAAGTATAAAAAACACAAACACACGACCCCCCACATATTTGGTATTGCCGCATCCGTAACAATCTTTACAATAAAACAGAATTGTTACTGGACCCGCACAGTAAACTCTGCAAAAAAACCCGCAAAAAACGTTCCGAAAAAAATAATTTTTAATTAATACCATTTAAAAAAATGCTCTAAAAAGTGATAAAAAAAGTTACACACCCTAAAATAAGACCACTAAAAAGAACAAAGCTTCTCGCAAAAAATAAGCTCTTAACCAGATTTGTCAGCCGAAAAAATGGAAAAAGTTCTGCATATAAAAAGACGGAGAGGCTAAAATTAACAAGATTTTCGCCAAATTACTTTTTATTCAGTAAAAATGGGGTAAAATAAAGAAATTATATAAATGAGGTATTTTCGTGATCGTGGCGACCCATAGAATAAACACCCCCCCCCCCCAAATAAAATCTTCCTAAAAATCAATGATTTTCATTTCCTCCACCAACAAAGAGTTAATAAAACCCCACCAATTAGCTATAGATGCCCCAACATCATGTATCAGAAAAGTGCATCTCATGTGGTAAATAAATAAGCCCCTATAGGTCCACATTAAAAAAGAAAAAAAAATGATAGCCTGTACAATGTAACAATGTAAATCTGCTCTGGATGGCGCCTCCTTCCCTTCTATGCTCCTCCCCCTGTTCTATGCTCCTCCCCTTCTATGCCCGGCCGTGGGCCCGTACAGCAGGTACCACCACATATGGGGCATCAGCACTTGGGAGAAATTGGGTATCAAACTTTGTTTTCATTTAATCCATTGCAAATGATTAATTTTCCACCCAAAATGAGTGTACAGGCGGTCCCCTACTTAAGAACACCCGACTTACAGACGAGCCCTAGTTACAAACGGACCTCTGGATGTTGGTAATTTCCTGTACTTTAGCCCTAGGTTACAATAATCAGCTGTAACAGATATCACAGGCGTCTGTAATGAAGCTTTAGTGTTACTCCTGGTTCTTATGACAATCCAACATTTTTAAAATTCAGTTGTCACAGAGACCAGAAAAAATTTGTCTGGGGCTACAATTATAAAGTATACAGTTCTGACTTACATACAGATTCAACTTAAGAACAAACCTACAGACCCTATCCTGTGTGTAACCTGGGGACCGCCTGTACTGTGAAAAAATATTACAATTTACAGACTCCACCTCCATTTTGTTTTAACCCCTGAAAAACACCTAAAGGGTTAACAAACTTCTTAAAAGTAGTTTTTCATACGTTGAGGGGTGTAGTTTCCATAATGGGGTAATTTACGAGTCTCGCTATTATTTAGGCCTCTCACAGTCAATTAGAAGCTGAGCAGGTCCCTATAAATACGGGTTCTGGTGATTTTCCAAAAAAATTGAAAAATGGCCCCAAATTCTGAGCCTCATAACATTCCAGTAAAATATGTGGAATCTTAAAATACCATCCAACATAAAGCAGACATTTGGGAAATGGAAGTTATGAATTTATTTGGGTGCTAGGACTATCTGCATCAAAAGTAGAGAATTTAGAACTTTGAAAATAAAGATTTTTTCCAAATTTTTGCCGAATTTCGTTTTTTTCATAACTGAACACAAAAGATTTCATCCAAACTAATTTGAGGTACAATGTGTCACGAGAAAACCATCTCAAAATCCCCCGGATATCTCATAGCGTTCCACAGCTATAACCACTTATAATGACACAGGACCTTTTAGGGGCCGCGTCCTAAAGGCCAAAATAGGCCGAGTCCCGAAGGGGTTAAGACCCTCTGATGACGACTATATTAAGACATTTCTTTATAAAAAGCAAAAATCTGTCTTGTCCAACATCTCAGTTTTCAATGTAAATTGTGTATATTCTACATTTTGATAGGATTTTATCCTTGTGTCCCAAGGTAAGTTATTAGTCAACCTACACTATACCCCTACATCCCTGCACCCCTATACCTCTACATCCCTGCACCCCTATACCTCTACATCCCTGCGCCCCTATACCTCTACATCCCTGCCCCCTATACCTCTACATCCCTGCACCCCTATACCTCTACATCCCTGCACCCCTACACCTCTATACCTCTACATCCCTGCACCCCTACACCTCTACATCCCTGTACCCCTAAACCTCTACATCCCTGCACCCCAATACCTTTACATCCCTGCACCCCTATACCTCTACATCCCCGTACACCAGTACCTCTACATCCCTGCACCCCTATACCTCTACATATCTGCACCCCTATACCTCTACATATCTGCACCCCTATACCTCTACATCCCTGCACCTCTATACCTCTACATCCCTGCACCCCTATACCTCTACATCCCTGCACCTCTATACCTCTACATCCCTGTGCCCCTATACCTCTACACCCCTGCACCCCATATACCTCTACATCCCTGCACCCCATATACCTCTACATATCTGCACCCCTATACCTCTACATCCCTGCACCCATATACCTCTACATCCCTGCACCCCTATACCTCTACATCTCTGCGCCTTTATTCCTCTACATCCCTGCACCCCTATACCTCTACATCCCTGCACCCCTATACCTCTACATCCCTGCTCTCATATACCTCCACATCCCAGCACCCCAGTACCTCTACATCCCTGCGCCTTCATCCACACACTTTCCCCTATAGTATATCAGGTACAATTTATTCTGTAACACAGATCTATTATCTGGCTCATAACCCTGAAAACACAATTACCAATCAGGTTCTAGGACACATTTTGGGGAAGAGGAAAGAAAGGAGAACAGAGGAGGATCAGTGCTAGAAAGTAATGACTGATAAGTCCATCAGTACTCACCATCCTGGGGGTCCGTGGCCCCAGCGTCATGTCCTCCTTCCCAGGCTCCCTTCTCCTCCTCCTCCTCCTCCTCTTCTTCCTCCACCTTGGGGATCATCTTCTCCTCAGTGTCACTTCCATCCATGTTAAACTTTGCTACTGGGAAATAAATATGGACATCAATATCTCATGTAAAAATATTTCCATCCAGAGATACATTAATTTCTGGTGAAGAATAAGAATTTCTATAAGAAAAGCCCCTGGTAAAACATCTACACACCATTCAGTCTATAGATACATACATAGATCTGCTCCGTGTCCAGTCAGGGTCTCAGTCCAAGCTCCTCCAGGTTCTTCCTCCAAGAAGTTCTCCTCATGTGAGTCCTGCTTGGGTCTCTTATAGCCCTTGGTCTGCCCCTCTGGGAGATGTCCCACCCTAATGGTGAGAGAACTTCCTCCCATGTAAATGAAGGGCGTCGGTGCCACTTCCTAATCAGCCGGACCCAGCACTTGTGATGCCCTCATTGTTCTCCTTTGTTATGGGTTTATCATCCCCTCCTCAGACAACTGTGAGCAGGATGTGTCTTTCTCATGGAGCTCAATAACTTCATTTACAAGTGTTTACTAGGCCGAATGTCTCTGTGTGACTCCCATCCTCCACCTTAGAGAATGTGTATAAGGGATGGTTATTGTTGTCTCTTCCCCTGGTTCTAGGCCTTTCCCATTGTTTCTGTGAGAGTATCGGTCACATCTTACATTTTCATGAATATAAATCTATATATCTGATATTTATACATCACCACAGCTCAGCTTCCATATTGTCCTCTAAAGACAATTTACCCCCAGATCAGATATCATTGTGTCTGTGCCAGTTTTTCTGTCTTTGGATCGTGCACGTGTATGTATGAAGTGTTTGCGCCATTTTTGTATCGCGGCTGCACTTTGTCCAACACTTAATAAATCTCTGCACCTATAGAGGTGGGTTGTGCTTAGTCGCAGTTTGCACCACATTTATTACTATGACTCAACGCTGTATAATGAAAATGCACACAAAAAAAAGTAACTGTGTAACTTTCCATAGCAGCGCCGATCGCACCTGATAAATGAACACGGTAACGCGTCGCTGTTGTGGGACCTACGTAGTTCTATAAATTGTTGTGCAATATAACGATTAATATCACTACCTTCCTCGTTGTACTGTTTACTATATTTTATATCTTCTGTTTCTAGTCTCTGTATTGTACACTATAATTTACCACACTCAGGGTTAATACCAATAATATTTATTAACACACTAGAAGTATACAATGTTAATCACAATACCCACAAACCCACAGAATCCAACCCACCACAATGCATATAAACACACACACACACACACACATATAATGAGCTTTACACCTAACTATCCCTATTATTACAGAGAACGAAGGGGGACAGGGAGATTGACAGAAAAGCAGGGGTACAGAGATAGGTTAATAGTTGGAAACAGGGAAGCAGGGGTACAGAGATAGGTTAATAGATGGAAACAGGGAAGCAGGGGTATAGAGATAGGTTAATAGATGGAAACAGGGAAGCAGGGGTACAGAGATAGGTTAATAGATGGAAACAGGGAAGCAGGGGTACAGAGATAGGTTAATAGATGGAAACAGGGAAGCAGGGGTACAGAGATACAGGTACTCAGCCCAATCCGGGAAGGTGATATAGTCTGTGGGGTGATCCTCCTAGCTCCTTCTCCCTTCCTTGCTGGTATTCAGGGCAGATTCCTTCTCCTTTCCTAGTTGGTCTGTAGGGAAGATTTTCTTCTTCCTTTCCTAGCTGGTTTCCATGGAAGATTTCTTCTTTCTATCCTCCACTATCATCCCCTTATAAGTCTCTCCTCTGTCCCTTCCCCCAAGATGGTGGACAACAGATGTATACCCCTTCCTATCCTGTATTTCCAATACAGGGTGTGTATTTAGTCACCCATCCAGCCCCCCCTCAGGTGGGAATAACAGAGATCCCGGATTTCCATCCTGGCATAGAGGTGTGAAGTGTCTCTAGATAACTGTCCCTGGAGAGTTTGAGTGACATTCCCATAATAAAAGGGGGTTGACATCCTGCTGTCCAAGGATACAGATATGTGAGATTGCCCTCACCACATCCTGAGTAAGAAAGCAGGTGTGTTCTTTCCCAGGGGAATGGAATATGACAGAGGAACATTTTATTTATATATATATATATATATATATATATATATATATATATACACATACATACACCCACATACCTATGTACATGAACGGACACTTCCTTTACTCCTTTACATTCCCCCTGTTTCACGGGACGTGACAATTAAATTTGAGGGAAGTGTTTTATTGAATTGTATTTGCCTATTCAACCATATTTATCCCTGGTAATGATTCAGGATGGAACGAAGTATAATTTTGCATTTAGGTACCAAGACATCACCTTCCCACAGAGCCACCTTCCTGCCCGTCACCGTAACCCAGTATCCTCTGCCCACAGAGAACGTCATCTGCTTCTTGTCTCTTCCTCTCTGAATCACAGTCCTTTACTATGGTATGAGTCTCTTTGGTTGACCTTGTCTGTGTTGCCAGTCTCCTTCTGTTGCCAATCTCAATTGTTATCCTGAGCAATGAAGGATTGCTTTTAATACTCCCCACAGGCAGGTTTGAGAGAAAGGCCATTGAGCACATGCAGCACCACCCTTGATCTGGTGTTATGGTCATGTAGAGTCATCATCCAATCTGTCACACAGGCAGCAAGTTTTCATCAGAGGTGTTAAACGAGGAACAATGAAGAACCTTGATTGAAGTGGTATCCATGGACAGAAAACCTGGATCTTTACCAAGGCAAAACAGCAGACTAGAATGGGAGGCGATGTCTCAGAACCTAAGGTCAAATTGTGGGGAGGGGCATTGCCTCCCATGTCCCCAATACCTGACATTCAATCCATCCTGTTATTAGTCATACCATATATAAGGTTAAAAGGCAATTACTCACCGTAGTGTAGGGATACCTTACCTGTCCCTAAGGTCTCTACACATATTAATAACACAAGCACACTCTAAATATTGTGTCACCCTCGTCCCCCAAACACACAAATTCCCATCATTTATGAAATATAAAAATTAGCCCGATTAGGGTAAGGACTGTAGTCTGTAGTCATCAAGTTCTTAACGTCTGCCCTCTTATGAGTCCATGATGCTCTTCCTGTCTCTGTTGTGAGGGTTGATCAGTCCGCTCTAATTTTAACTTGAAAATAGTCCATTATATATAACAGAGACCAGGAATAGAAGAATCACTGTCATTGGGCAAATTAGCATATCAAAGAACAAAGTTGCTTTGGGGCTGTATCCAAACAGTCTCTCTGAGCAGAACACCGCAGAGCCTTTTCTCCAGGACATGGACAATCCCTGCAATCTTTATCTGGTCAAAGTCCTTGATTTTCATTTGGACAGATATCCACACACTTTTCAGGGTTAATTGATGTTCTTTCCTTCAGATCTGCTACATCAATACCTAAAAATAAATGAAAGGAACAACGGCCTCCTGGGAGGAGTTCTCCTCCTTTTGAGCAGTTAGTTTCATCCTGTGATACTATGTTCCAAATAAGTTTACATTTGACAAGATAAATCCAATGTGTAAATGTCCAGCACCCTCCTTAATATACTTAACAGCAATTTAAACAAACCATCTATATTGATGCTAAAGTTAATATATCTGCCTCTGGGACACTCCCCACCAGGAAATTTATATCTCCCACAGTATACCTCAGTCATAGGGGTCCCTACCATACAACAACTATTGGAGAATCCACTCCATTACATATTAGTATCTGCCATTAACATTACAGTATCTAATACCCATTGTGCATAGACAACAAAGTTGTGTTATGCCACCTCCTGTACACAACTGTCCCCATAATGGTAAACATAAATGATTGTATGGAAGAAGATCCCTCTATCTGATTATGTATTTGATCCAGTACATCAGCCTGTACCTTCACACTGCGGCTCTGTATAAGCTTTCTAGTTTTACTAGGCTGCAAATCATTTCATAGTATTCTACCAGAGTTGTTGCAGTATAACTTTAACATTTCAATTGGTCTTTAAATTGTCTGGGGCCTACACCCCCCTGAATCCCTCGGCATACAATATGCCTACAGGGTGCAGTTGACATATATGGATCTATCACTAGAAAACAAACATTACACATACAAGTTACACATAAAACCAAAGACAACAGGTAATCACAAGCAGACACCACATAGACAGGACCACAGAATGTAATTTAGGGCCTACTTGTGATTATCCTCCCCAGTTTTAGTTGGTCACTTTGAATCATCAGCACATGGTGGGGCACATGTGGCTGTGAAGAAACTTTTTTATAGCCATTTTCTTTGTGCCACACTGATGAATTTTCTATGGTGACGTTGCTAGACACCTTACAGCTACTTGCACTCGGGCAATGTCTAGCAATATGACCAAAGCTGCCACATTTAAAACATTTTACAAAGCAGTGTTTCTTCTGCCTTTCACTAGTTGCCAATTTACAATCCTTAGCTATATGACCTAAGCCACCACAAGAAAAACATGTAATACATTTCATACTTGGCTTAGGACAGTTAAGATTGTCTCTACATCTTCTAAACTTCTCCATAGCTAGGGATGCACTTCTAACAATCCTACTTTTGCAGGTCCTTACTATAGCAGAAAGCAATGTTTTACCTTTACCTTTCTGGCTGGGATCACTGTTGGGGATCTTTAATCTGTTGCCAGCTCTACTCCCCCCTTTTTGCCCTGCAGAGGGCAAAACTTCTGAGGACTCTGGCCTTGACTTTAAGGTATAAGACAAGGCTGGCACAATTTTGGAAAAATTACTAATGATGTCTTGCAAGTTAGATATCAGTTGAGACCGGGCTGCAAGTTCATCATTGAGCTTAGCAATCACTACATCAGTAGATGCTGCCTGATCCTTAAATCTCTTGACCTCGGTATAGGACTGAGTCAACTGTGCCTCAATATCAGCATTGTGCTTTCCAATTTCTATCAGTTTTGACTCCAGATTCACATTTTCTGCCAGTTGTGTCTGTAAAGCACAAACCTGCTTAGCGTTATAGACACAACATTTGCAGTGAGATTCTGGGCATTTATTACTTGACACCAAAACACCATGTTCTGGCCTCCACAGCGTCTCATTATAAACATAAATAAGTTTCGCCAGCATGTGGAGCCGTTTAGTAGCCTTATTTAATATTGACTGCTTCTTCATATGTTCCTTGTCATAATTCTGCATTTGTTCTAACAAATCAGACCACAGCGTTTCAGCTGACTTGTATGATGTGGGTGGCTCTGGGTTAAATTTACTATTCTTAGCTAACTTCGACAGTGTGGAAAGATCCATACTTACTTGTTCCATGGCCATCTCCGCTGTTGGCGCTGTCCTCTTTGTCTGCGCTGCTTGAAAAAGGTCCTCTATCTTCCGGAACGCCTTTTCCCGACCAGCTGGACTTCAACCGTACAACATGAACACCAACATTGATGCAGTGGAACGACACCCTGAAGGATTTCTCTTCCAACTACTCCTTGTCAAAGAGCCTCACACAGATTTGCAAAGAAAACAGAAAATTATTAATAATCATAAAACAGTACACAAAAAATTAAAATAGGTTCTCTGTTATTAATTCTTCCTTGTCCTCTCAAGCAAAGCTGTGTTATCTGTCCGAACTTCAAGGCCTTGCACACAGTATAACACAACACTACACCATGTATCAATGTTACCTGTCCGTGCTTCTGCCTATCTTAGTTCACAGTATAAAACAACTAAACTTAATGAACACATAAGAACAAATTGATTAACAGTTGGGCCTGGCTCGCCAATGTTGTGGGACCTACGTAGTTCTATAAATTGTTGTGCAATATAACGATTAATATCACTACCTTCCTCGTTGTACTGTTTACTATATTTTATATCTTCTGTTTCTAGTCTCTGTATTGTACACTATAATTTACCACACTCAGGGTTAATACCAATAATATTTATTAACACACTAGAAGTATACAATGTTAATCACAATACCCACAAACCCACAGAATCCAACCCACCACAATGCATATAAACACACACACACACACACACATATAATGAGCTTTACACCTAACTATCCCTATTATTACAGAGAACGAAGGGGGACAGGGAGATTGACAGGAAAGCAGGGGTACAGAGATAGGTTAATAGTTGGAAACAGGGAAGCAGGGGTACAGAGATAGGTTAATAGATGGAAACAGGGAAGCAGGGGTATAGAGATAGGTTAATAGATGGAAACAGGGAAGCAGGGGTACAGAGATAGGTTAATAGATGGAAACAGGGAAGCAGGGGTACAGAGATAGGTTAATAGATGGAAACAGGGAAGCAGGGGTACAGAGATACAGGTACTCAGCCCAATCCGGGAAGGTGATATAGTCTGTGGGGTGATCCTCCTAGCTCCTTCTCCCTTCCTTGCTGGTATTCAGGGCAGATTCCTTCTCCTTTCCTAGTTGGTCTGTAGGGAAGATTTTCTTCTTCCTTTCCTAGCTGGTTTCCATGGAAGATTTCTTCTTTCTATCCTCCACTATCATCCCCTTATAAGTCTCTCCTCTGTCCCTTCCCCCAAGATGGTGGACAACAGATGTATACCCCTTCCTATCCTGTATTTCCAATACAGGGTGTGTATTTAGTCACCCATCCAGCCCCCCCTCAGGTGGGAATAACAGAGATCCCGGATTTCCATCCTGGCATAGAGGTGTGAAGTGTCTCTAGATAACTGTCCCTGGAGAGTTTGAGTGACATTCCCATAATAAAAGGGGGTTGACATCCTGCTGTCCAAGGATACAGATATGTGAGATTGCCCTCACCACATCCTGAGTAAGAAAGCAGGTGTGTTCTTTCCCAGGGGAATGGAATATGACAGAGGAACATTTTATTTATATATATATATATATATATATATATATACACATACATACACCCACATACCTATGTACATGAACGGACACTTCCTTTACTCCTTTACAGTCGCTATGAATTATCCGGCACAACCTGCACAGGAAGAGGAAAACTGCACCGGGGCAGATGACACCACTTTTATATATCTGGGTCAATGTTATCATCTTTTCCCCAGTTAATGAATGTTGCACAATTTTTCTGACCTCAGAATATACGTAGAATGTCATTTGTTATTGTGTTTTATTAAGGCTCTAGATGTTCTTCATTCATGTCCAGTTTTGGGTCCACTTTCAGACAAATGAACTTTTACCGAGTTCTGAAGCACAAGATGTTGCCAAATATGTCAAAGATACCAGCAATATGTTACCACGTGTAATAATGTGATCTGCCCATAACTCCTCCTTGTATCAACCCATCTCCCTCTATAATTCTGGACCTATAAGATAAAGATATTTGTGTGGGGTCTTTCAGATCTCCGTAGATGCAGAAAACGATGTCTGTGTCTTTGCATCATCTAATCTACTTGTTGTGTTACTCAAACATCTCTATCCAGCCGCTTATTCTCTGCCATTTCCCATAAGCCCCAATAACTTTATACATCACAGAAGTAACATACAAGCCTCACAGATTCTTATAGCTAAAACTACACGACACATAACATAAATGTCACTATATACTGTATACAACCAAATACACAGAGTACACAACCACACAGCGCGGCCTCCTCTCCTGCCTCTCCTGGGGACCCAGTAATGTGGACACTACCACCAAAAATCCCATAGAAATGTGGAAACTCCGGCTTTCTGAATATTCAGTTAAAGCACGAAAAATGATATGGTCACAAATGAACTAATCCACAAGGAATAGCAGAGCTGTCAGCGGGAGCCTCGTTCTCTTGCCTCCATGACAATTTATTCGTAGAATGATCACACTGGGAACTGGTTTCATGTTAGAGGGGTATATTCTGCCCTGGAGGGGTATAGTTTGGCCTGGGCAATTCCATCCCTAAAGATATCCTCTGGTCTGGGTTATTCCATACGAAGAGTTTTTGTGTCCCAGCACACGGGATTTATGTCCTGGATTGTGGAAACTCTTTTAATGGAATAAGGTGATTAAAAAAAAGAAATAAAAACTATAGTAAATTATCACAAAGTAATAGCTGTAGCTAGGAAATCCCTCTGACTTACTCATGTGCCTTGTAATGATGAAGCTCATTATCTCCAAACACTTTTATCTTAATAATTGCCTTCGATCTTCTGATGAGATGAGATGCTCGAGAGGGAAGTTTTACACGGGATGTTCACAACCATAATCACTGTCAAGGAGCAGAGTCTTCTAACATGGATGAAAATAAGACCTTATAGTATGATCTTCCCAGTAAGTCACGTGCATGGAGGGATTTGCATTTCCTATTGTTCAGGATGTGAAATCAGTAGGGAATCACCGGGAGACATTCAGCCTAGTAAATACTTGTAAATGGAGATATTTAGCTCCATTGGGAAGTCCTGGCCGCATTTGTTTGGGGAAAGGGAATGATAAACCCATAACAAAGGAGAACACTCAGGGCATGATAAGTGCTCGGCCTGGCTGATAGCAAACGTCACCGACACCCTTCATTTACATGGGGGGAAGATCTTTCATCATTAGGTACGGTATCTCCAAGAGGGGACAGACCAAGGGCTATAAGAGACCAGAGCAGGACCCACATGGGAGAACTTCTTAGTGGAAGATCTTACTGGAGGAGCTTGGACTAAGAGACTGAGACACAGAATGGAGAGAGAACAGGACCAGATATGTGCGGAGGAGGGAGTCTGGGAAGGCGGACATGACGCTGGGGCCGGGGACCCCCAGAGTGGTGAGAACTGATGGACTTATCAGTCATTACTTCCTAGATCTGATTTCTCTTCTGTTTCCCTTCCTTCTGCAATTATCCTTTCCCATGATGTGTCCAAGAAACTGATCTGTGATAACGTAGTCAGGGGGAGAGGAGGCAGTAATCTCCATACATGTGCAGTGTATATGTGCAGTACATGTCCTGATAGTGTGTAATGTATGAGGTTATGTGTATCCATGTGCATATGTACAAGCAGGGGCGTCGCTAGGTCAAAAGATCCGGGGCCCGTGCCAGTCCAGCCGGAGGGAAGACACGGGTGAGTGTCTGAGGGGGGGAGGAATTACTTGTGGCTGGAGGCTATGAGGAGATGGAGAGGGGGAAGGGGGGGCTGGGGGGAACTTTTTGGAGTCTGTTAATAACATTAAGGAGACTGTGGGGACTACTACAGGGGGTTATGAGGACATGGGGGGCTGTGGTCAACATTACAGGGTACTGTGGTGGGCATGAAAGGAGGCTATGAGGACATGAAAGGGGGCTATGAGGACATGAAAGGGGGCTATGAGGACAAGAAAGGGGGCTATGAGGACAAGAAAGGGGGCTATGAGGACAAGAAAGGGGGCTATGAGGACTTGAAAGGAGGCTATGAGGACTTGAAAGGGGGCTATGAGGACATGAAAGGGGGCTATGAGGACATGAAAGGGGGCTATGAGGACATGAAAGGGGGCTATGAGGACATGAAAGGGGGCTATGAGGACATGAAAGGGGGCTGCGGAGGACATGAAAGGGGGCTATAAGGACATGAAAGGGGGCTATGAGGACATGAAAGGGGGCTATGAGGACATGAAAGGAGGCTGCGGAGGACATGAAAGGAGGCTGCGGAGGACATGAAAGGGGGCTATGAGGACATGAAAGGAGGCTATGAGGACATGAAAGGAGGCTATGAGGACTTGAAAGGGGGCTATGAGGACATGAAAGGGGGCTATGAGGACATGAAAGGGGGCTATGAGGACATGAAAGGAGGCTATGAGGACATGAAAGGGGGCTGCGGAGGACATGAAAGGGGGCTATGAGGACATGAAAGGGGGCTATGAGGACATGAAAGGGGGCTATGAGGACATGAAAGGGGGCTATGAGGACATGAAAGGAGGCTGCGGAGGACATGAAAGGAGGCTGCGGAGGACATGAAAGGGGGCTGCGGAGGACATGAAAGGGGGCTATGAGGACATGAAAGGGGGCTGCGGAGGACATGAAAGGGGGCTATGAGGACATGAAAGGGGGCTATGAGGACATGAAAGGGGGCTATGAGGACATGAAAGGAGGCTGCGGAGGACATGAAAGGAGGCTGCGGAGGACATGAAAGGGGGCTATGAGGACATGAAAGGAGGCTATGAGGACATGAAAGGAGGCTATGAGGACTTGAAAGGGGGCTATGAGGACATGAAAGGGGGCTATGAGGACATGAAAGGGGGCTATGAGGACATGAAAGGGGGCTATGAGGACATGAAAGGGGGCTGCGGAGGACATGAAAGGGGGCTATGAGGACATGAAAGGGGGCTATGAGGACATGAAAGGAGGCTGCGGAGGACATGAAAGGGGGCTATGAGGACATGAAAGGGGGCTATGAGGACATGAAAGGGGGCTATGAGGACATGAAAGGGGGCTATGAGGACATGAAAGGAGGCTGCGGAGGGCATGAAAGGAGGCTGCGGAGGACATGAAAGGGGGCTGCGGAGGACATGAAAGGGGGCTATGAGGACATGAAAGGGGGCTGCGGAGGACATGAAAGGGGGCTATGAGGACATGAAAGGGGGCTATGAGGACATGAAAGGGGGCTATGAGGACATGAAAGGAGGCTGCGGAGGACATGAAAGGGGGCTATGAGGACATGAAAGGAGGCTATGAGGACATGAAAGGAGGCTATGAGGACTTGAAAGGGGGCTATGAGGACATGAAAGGGGGCTATGAGGACATGAAAGGGGGCTGCGGAGGACATGAAAGGGGGCTATGAGGACATGAAAGGGGGCTATGAGGACATGAAAGGGGGCTATGAGGACATGAAAGGAGGCTGCGGAGGACATGAAAGGAGGCTGCGGAGGACATGAAAGGGGGCTGCGGAGGACATGAAAGGGGGCTATGAGGATATGAAAGGGGGCTGCAGAGGACCTTTTTGGGGGCCATGAGGACATTACAGGGGGTTGCAAAGGACATTACAGGGGCATTTTTGGTGACATACAGCTGCCATAGGAGTCCCCGGTATGGTGAGCACACTTTTGCGCCACCGTGCCATTGATGGAAAAAAGATCTTTCTGGAAAGTACAGTCTGGCTGCACGACTTCATATGGAGAGGGGAGGAGTAAGGAACATAAGAACATAAGATGTCTGTTTGGTAAACTCCCCAGGGGTGACCAGTGGTACATATGCATTGGGGCCCGTGCCCCTGATCTTTTGCGACCCTAGCAACGCCCCTGTGTACAAGTCATGGATCTAAAAATGTGTATACATAAACTCTTATACAACACAACATATTCTACTGCGCTATTTCATATTCATGAAAAATATTGAGCTCTGTATTTTTGCCTGGGATTAGGGTTAGTTGTACATGTCAGCATTATTCACCTGTACCACGTATAGCAGTTTTATCTGTGTGTACAGCTAGTTGGCTCTGGTGTCTGGGATGTTTGTGGTGTGTTGCATTTTTGCGGTGTCTGTGCTCAAGGCCTCCATGGACATTATCTGAATCCATCATTTTTAGCAGCTTAAAGTGTAACCTTAATTTCACAAATATTTCCTATAGGTGCAGAGGTATAGGGGTGCAGGGATGTAGAGGTATAGGGGTGCAGGGATGTAGAGGAATAGGGGTACAGGGATGTAGAGGTATAGGGGTGCAGGGATGTAGAGGTATAGGGGTGCAGGGATGTAGAGGAATAGGGGTGCAGGGATGTAGAGGTATAGGGGTGCAGGGATGTAGAGGTATAGGGGTGCAGGGATGTAGAGGTATAGGGGTGCAGGGATGTAGAGGAATAGGGGTGCAGGGATGTAGAGGTATAGGGGTGCAGGGATGTAGAGGTATAGGGGTGCAGGGATGTAGAGGTATAGGGGTGCAGGGATGTAGAGGAATAGGGGTGCAGGGATGTAGAGTTATAGGGGTCAGGGATGTAGAGGTATAGGGGTGCAGGGATGTAGATGTGTAGGGGTGCAGGGATGTAGATCGATAGGGGTGCAGGGGTGTAGAGGTATAGAGGTGCAGGGATGTAGAGGTATAGAGGTGCAGGGATGTAGAGGTATAGGGGTGCAGGGATGTAGAGGTATAGGGGTGTAGGGATGTAGAGGTATAGGGGTGCAGGGATGTAGAGGTATAGGGGTGCAGGGATGTAGAGGTATAGGGGTGCAGGGGTGTAGAGGTATAGGGGTGCAGGGATGTAGAGGTATAGGGGTGCAGGGATGTAAAGGTACAGGGGTGCAGGGATGTAGAGGTATAGGGGTGCAGGGATGTAGAGGTACAGGGGTGCAGGGATGTAGAGGTATAGGGGTGCAGGGATGTAGAGGTATAGGGGTGTATGGGATGTAGAGGTATAGGGGGCAGGGATGTAGAGGTATAGGGGTGCAGGGATGTAGAGGTATAGGGGTGCAGGGATGTAGAGGTACAGGGGTGCAGGGATGTAGAGGTATAGGGGTGCAGGTATGTAGAGGTATAGGGGTGCAGGCATGTAGAGGTATAGGGGTGCAGGGATGTAGAGGTATAGGGGTGCAGGGATGCAGAGGTATAGGGGTGCAGGGATGTAGAAGTATAGGGGTGCATGGGGTGTAGAGGTATAGGGGTGCAGGGATGTAGAGGTACAGGGGTGCAGGGATGTAGAGGTATAGGGGTGCAGGGATGTAGAGGTATAGAGGTGCAGGGATGTAGAGGTACAGGGGTGCAGGGATGTAGAGGTATAGGGGTGCAGGGATGTAGAGGTATAGGGGTGCAGGGATGTAGAGGTATAGGGGTGCAGGGATGTAGAGGTACAGGGGTGCAGGGATGTAGAGGTATAGGGGTGCAGGCATGTAGAGGTATAGGGGTGTAGGGATGTAGAGGTATAAGGGTGCAGGGGTGTAGACGTATAGGGAAGGTATAGTTCTGCTTTGTGTTCTGCATGAGCAAAGTTCCTTTTATCCACTGTCCTATCACAGTATAAAAGTAAGATATAAAGCCTGAATTATAATTATAATATAATAAGGGTTTTAAATTGAAATCAGATCTGTGCTTAGAGTTTACACAGGAGAGAAGTTTTGTTTTTGTGCTCAAAATGTGGCAAATATATGACACTGAATTCACAGCTGATTAGACTTGAGAGATGAAATAGAAATGGTATAAAATATTAATATCATCAGAGATTTGATCCAATTTGACACTATTGTCCCCAGCAGATAACGTCACCTCCGGCTCAGAGGAACATCTGATATGTCCTGATATTATAGCTGATGATTCAAGCTCAGCCCTTCACAATGATCTATCATCGGATTCTGGTACATTGGGCATCGGTTCTGAGAGATCACAGACTAATAGACATAAAAGAACTCACCAACGAGATGAACGTCCAAGAAGTCACCCCAGGGAGAAGCCGTTTTCATGTTTAGAATGTGGAAAAGATTTTAATCACAAATCACGCCTTGTTATACATGAGAGAACTCACACAGGAGAGGAACCATTTTCATGTTCACAATGTGGCAAAGGTTTTAATCACAAATCACATCTTGTTGTGCATGAGAGAACTCACACAGGGGAGAAGCCATTTCCATGCCCCGAATGTGGCAAATGTTTTATTCGGAAATCAGTTCTTATCGAACACGAGCGAATCCACACAGGGGTAAAGCCGTTTTCCTGCACAGAATGTGGTAAATGTTTTATTCAGAAATCAGCTCTTATTACACATAGGAGAATTCACACAGGGGAGAAGCCATTTTCATGTTCTGAATGTGGCAAATGTTTTTCTCTAAATGGGGTGCTCAAAATACATAAGAGAATTCACACAGGGGAGAAAACATTTTTATGTTCTGAGTGTGGCAAAAGTTTTAATAATAAAGCAGATCTTGTTAAACATGAGAGAATTCACACAGGGGAGAAGCCATTTTCATGCTCACAATGTGGCAAATGTTTTATTCAGAAATCGGGTCTTATTGAACATAAGAAAATCCACACAGGAGAGAAGCCGTATTCATGTACAGAATGTGGGAAATGTTTTACATGGAAATCACATCTCAACAGACATCAAAGAATCCACACAGGACAGAAAGCATGTTAACGTTCAGAAAGTGATAAGTGTTTATATAATGAGATATAAAAGAAACCACACGGGGAGAAGTCATGTTATTTTTTTTTTATCAAAATTTGTAAATGATTTATAAAGAATTATATGAAATGTATCAACCAATAAACTACAGGCAGTCCCCGGGTTACATACAAGATAGGGACTGTAGGTTTGTTCTTAAGTTGAATTTGTATGTAAGTCGGAACTGTATACTTTATCATTGTAACCCCCAGCCAAATTTTTTTTTGGTCTCTGTGACAATTGAATTTTAAAAATGTTGGATTTTCATTAGAACCTGGATTCATAATAAAGCTTCATTATAGACACCAATGTTAATTCCTATAGCTGTTTATTGTAGCCTAAGGATAAAGTACAGTAAATTGGCAACATCCAGAGGTCCGTTTGTAACTAGGGGTCGTATGTAAGTCAGGTGTTCTTAGGTAGGGGACCGCCTGTACACATGAAAAAAGTTGGAGGACTTCGACAATCGTAATACATATACAGAGAAGCAGAGAAAAATGTAGATAAAGGAACCACCTGAATTTTTACCTAAGTAACAAAGAACATTGGAGGGAATTTTTTATTGGCTTTCTACCCGTTTTTGGCAGATTTTTTTTAGCCATATTTATGAGGTATCGCCGCCACAATATTGTTCCTCTTCACAATCCTCATGCCTTTTGTTTGGTACCTGAATTTGGGCGCAACTTGTGAACCCAACGCGTTTCCTGTGCTTCTAGGTTCCCAACACTTTTTTAGCCACATTTTTTAGCATCCAATTAGACAAGCTAAAAGCTGTTGACCAGGTTCTATTTCACCTACATAAATGTGGAGCAAGTTCAGAACCTTTTCGGTTGTGGGCCAAGTCATTCAGCTCCTGTGCCAAAATCTAACATCCCAATCTAAAAATTGGACAATTTGTGCTCCGGAATACCAGACCTTTCACCGCTATGAATGAATGCCCCCATTGTATTCTTTCAGTGAAGTTTATGTAAAAAGAAGCCAAACTTATTCAAATAGGCCCATACACTCTTCTTGTATTCAGCACCACATAGTGTGAGGATGGACTCTGCGTGTTATGGAAATCCATTCCCGGATTTGCTCCTCAGCCCTCCCCAACATCTCCACACACTTGTGACGTCCCACCGGTTTTTAATCTACAAATTCACTTGCCTTTATTTTTGACATTTTTAGGTTCTAATTGATCAGAGACGTGGCCATTTATGATCCCCGGTTAAGGGGGCTGTTCCTCAACATGTGGGAGCCATATTGTATTCAGAATATCACCCTAGTCCATGTGTCTCCAGTAGATGTTACTTGTGGGTTAAGGTTACTCTCTGGGCAATATCACACTATAGGATAACGCCGAGGTGAGGTCCATAAGAACACACAAATATCATAAAGGTCCTGGCACCTCTAACTCCTAATACTAGGTTAAATATCAAGTACCTCAATATCATTGTCCCACAACCACAGTAGAAACTCTCTTGCCACAAGTATCTCTCCCTTATCAAGGTTCTTCTCCTGGTGTAACCACTTGAGGCCATTTGTCCCACATGGGAGTTGTTTGCAGGAGCTATCTTGGGTAGCGTGAGGTAAGTCGTGGTTTTAAAGAAACTATATAGGATATTGTTAGAGATTTTTATCTGGGTCTCAGACCCCCCATTGCATGGTGACTTTCAAATTAAATCTTTCATGGCTCCTGGTACCAGGAGGAGAGAACAAACCCAAGACGCAGACACGGTCTTTAGCTGCACCCAAATCACACTCTTTATTTCAAAAACCACAGTCATATATCAAAACAGAAAAAGCAGAATTGGGGGGGGGGGGGTGTGTGTGTGAAGAAGAAGTTAAGAATACTGTAATGCTATTGGCCATAATGAATTTACCAGCACATTCTCAGAAAAGGTTGATTGGCCTTGTTCACAGACATGTTTATACTAATTTCCCTGAGGAGAAGGAGATAAGCTGGCGCTAGAACCAAGATATATAACAAAAGATGAAGGACAGACTGGCTTCTCATTAAATGTCAAGGGAATTAGTTGGCATGCGAGCAAACAGGTTACAAAAAAATGAAGTTTGAATCATGACCTTAGCTGGACAGTGCTTGACCCCCAGCTAATACTTAAAATGGCTTCTGTTTGGTTCTCTTTCTCCAAGATGGCCACCATAGAGAAATATATCATTAACAATATCAACCATCCAAAATTATCTGTTTATGTCCCTTAATCATTTAAATAGCAAATAGAGCAAAAACTGCCTGTAGAGTGGAACATTAAAATCTCAAATCTTTATTTATTACAAAAACTAGGCCCATGAAAAATAACCAAAAAGAGCCTTACACTAGATCTGTGCAATTACAGACTTAGGTAACTCCTCTGGGGAAAGTGTGCCAGTCATATACATATGAACTTGGGTAAGAGGGATAATGTGTCACCTCACTAATTACCCTGATTATGTTGCAGTGCTAGTTGAATTGGAGACATTGGTCACATATCAGCCATATATCAGCCCATTGGAGGACCTACTAAAGTGCTAGAACGGAGCCAGTAGGAAGGATTCCCTTCAATTGTATCTCTTGGCTCATGTTCCTATACATAAAACCCATAAAAGTGGCGTGTTACAATATTCTCATGGCACAGTAGTACACCTAACGCGTTTCCCTGCTATTGGTAAGCTTAGCAGTTCATCAGAGGCGTGAAGTGGATTATATAGAAGCACCTGAGCCACAGCGTTCCATATCGCACCGATACTATGACCCTCTTGTATTTGTCAATGCGTTATGCTGTCAAGGTTAGTGGTGTTAGCAAGTTAGTGCATCAGTTCAGAGCCGGGATGCTGTATAAATTTAGACCCTATCTAACTGGCTCATAGTTATTACACATAACACTCGCTAAGTATCTAGACAGGATGCTGGCTCTAGTTGGGCCGCGCATCTAGCATGCACGAGCGGCTATTTATAGCCTAAGCTCCGCCCACCAAAAGAGGGCTTGACCAATGCGGCTTCACTCAGCCACCATCAATACTCTATGTACTAGTGACGAATCGGAGATGTCACCAAAGTAGGAGCGCCCCGATCCACCAGTCACCAGAGTCGTGGTGAAGTCTGCACCCACCTGAATACAGGCCAATCCCCCATTCCATAGCGTAGGCACCCGGATACCAACTGTTGCTTAGAGACGTTTACATTGCAGACCTGGATGGTAAGTATCTACTTTACACCAGTGAAAACACACAATTAGGCTTTTTATTAAACCAGGAAAGTGAATTCTGGATGAAGACAAAATCGAAGCAAGGACACCATAATAAAAATAAATCAGTATACCAAAAAGGATGATGCACCCATATCTAATGTAATGCCCTCAGTGTCATAAACCATCAGCCTGACTGATAAGAAAGTGGGACCAACACCCTTCATTTACATGGGGGAGCTTTTTGAGACAAGAGGGGGCAGACCAAGGTGTATAAGAGACGCAAGCAGGACTCACATGGGTGAACTTCTTGGTGGAAGATCTTACTGGAGGAGCTTAGACTAAGAGACTGAGACACAGAATGGAGAGAGAGCAGGTCCAGATATGTGCGGAGGAGGGAGTCTGGGAAGGAGGACATGACGCTGGTGCCAGGGACCCCCCAGAATGGTGAGTACTGACAGCCTTTATTGTTTTTGTGAAATGATTTCTCCTCTGTCCCATTATTTCTATATCCACTACCACAAAATGTTTCCAAGAACCTGGTACATATATTGGATGTGAATATCTGTTATATCCAGTGTATATGAACCAGTAATTTCCATAAATAAAGGATGTGTACATGTGCAGAATATGTGTGTGGAAGTGACAGCGCCAATCAAAGATGCTGTGGCTCTTTAAATCTTCGAGTGGTGGTGCACGGCCAGGAAGGGAGAGGTCATGGAGAGGTAAGTGCGGGCCAGTGGATGGGGCAGTGCCATGGAGAGGGGCACTGTTATGCCCGCAATCTGTGACATGGATCGCAAGGGCACTTGTGACAGTACCCTTTCCCCCTTCGGCCTCCCCCTCTTCTTGGTCCCAAGAAACCTCTGGAGGAGACTTTGACCCAAAATATTCTCTTCAGGCTCCCAGGATCTCTACTCAGGCCTCAACCCCTTCCAGTCTAGAAGGAAGAACCGCCTAACTCTCACCCCTTCATGTCCAACACCTCCTTGACTTCATAGACATCAGTAGAGTAAGCCTCAGGAAGAGGAGAATGTTTTGAGAAGCGGTTCAAGACGGCTGGCTTCAGGAGAGAGACATGGACACCGGGTTGATGTGCTTGATTACCTCAAAGGAACCAAGGAACCGGGGACCAAGCTTGTAGCTAGGTATCTTTAGCGGACGTATCTGGAGGATAATTACACTTTGTCACCCAGAGAGAAGACAGGAGGAGCTCGATGCTTCTTATCAGCCTGGTTTCTGATGGCCACGACTCCTTAATTGGACAAGTCGAAAAAGTGTTAAAAAACTGTCTAAAAGCCTTGATAAATGTGGCGCAAGGCATTATAGACAGTGTTTTTGGCACAAAACCACCAGAATTGTGGTGCAAGTGGGTTTATAAATCCCATCTTGTTCAGCATGAGAGAATTCACAAAGGGGAGAAGCGGTTTGTGTTTACAATGTGACAAATGGTTAATGGTTAGATAGTCTTTAACGGAGTGTTTTTTCGCTCATTTCTCGCTCTCCGCCTTCAAAAATCCATAGCTTTTTCATTTTTTCGTGTACTGAGCTGTTTGAGGACTGATTTTCTGTGAAACAAATTTTACTTCTCTGTGGCATTATTTATTATTCCATGGCAAGCAATAGGAAACTGGAAAAAAATTCCAGATGTGGAAAAGTTGGGCAACAAAAAGTGTTTCAGTCACTTTCTTGTGGGCTCAGTTTTTACGACTTTTACGTTACGCTCCTCTGCTTTATTCTTTGCTTTGGTACTATCACAGAGATACCAAATTTACATAGGTATTATTGCCTTTTAATACATTTTGAAATATTAAACAGACGTGTATGAAAAAGAAAAAACATTTCTCCATCTTCTGAAGCGAATAACTTTTTCACAATTTGGTGTACAGAGCTGTGTGAGGTGTCATTTTTTGCCCCCTGTCTATGGTAATGGTAGAAACTCCTCTCCTCTAGGTGTAGAGGATAACCCCTGTATATGGTGATGGTAGATCATCCTCTCCTCTAGGTGTAGAGGATGCCCCTGTCTATGGTGTTGGTATAACTGCCTCTCCTTTAGGTGTAGCGGATCCCCTCTGTCTATGGTGATGGTAGAACCTCCTCTCCTCTAGGTGTAGAGGATGCCCCCTGTCTATGGTGATGGTAGAACCTCCTCTCCTCTAGGTGTAGAGGATGTCCCCTGTCTATGGTGATGTTAGAACCTCCTCTCCTCTAGGTGTAGAGGATGCCCCCTGTCTATGGTGATGGTAGAACCTCCTCTCCTCTAGGTGTAAAGGATGCCCCCTGTCTATGGTGATGGTAGAACCTCCTCTCCTCTAGGTGTAGAGGATGCCCCCTGTCTATGGTGATGGTAGAACCTCCTCTCCTCTAGGTGTAGAGGATGTCCCCTGTCTATGGTGATGTTAGAACCTCCTCTCCTCTAGGTGTAGAGGATGCCCCCTGTCTATGGTGATGGTAGAACCTCCTCTCCTCTAGGTGTAAAGGATGCCCCCTGTCTATGGTGATGGTAGAACCTCCTCTCCTCTAGGTGTAGAGGATGCCCCCTGTCTATGGTGATGGTAGAACCTCCTCTCCTCTAGGTGTAGAGGATGTCCCCTGTCTATGGTGATGTTAGAACCTCCTCTCCTCTAGGTGTAGAGGATGCCCCCTGTCTATGGTGATGGTAGAACCTCCTCTCCTCTAGGTGTAAAGGATGCCCCCTGTCTATGGTGATGGTACAACCCCCTCTCCTCTAGGTGTAGTTCAGAGGTGAATGACCCACGGCCCGTAGACCCCCAAGTTGCTGCCCTTGCCCTGCTGTCTGTAGTTATATTCTTGTACATAGGGGCAGTATTATAGTAGCTATATTCTTGTACACAGGGGGCAGTATTATAGTAGTTATATTCCTGTACATAGGGGGCAGTATTATAGTATATTCTTGTACATAGGGGCAGTATTATAATAGTTATATTCTTGTACATAGGGGACAGTATTATAGTAGTTATATTCCTGTACATAGAGGGCAGTATTATAGTATATTCTTGTACATAGGGGCAGTATTATAGTAGTTACATTCCTGTACATAGGGGGCAGTATTATAGTATATTCTTGTACATAGGGGCAGTATTATAGTAGTTACATTCCTGTACATAGGGGCAGTATTATAGTAGTTATATTCTTGTACATAGGGGGCAGTATTATAGTAGTTATATTCCTGTACATATGATGGCAGTATTATAGTATATTCTTGTACATAGGGGCAGTATTATAGTAGTTACATTCCTGTACATAGGGGGCAGTATTATAGTATATTCTTGTACATAAGGGGCAGTATTATAGTAGTTATATTCTTGTACATAGGGGCAGTATTATAGTAGTTATATTCCTGTACATAGGGGGCAGTATTATAGTATATTCTTGTACATAGGGGCAGTATTATAGTAGTTACATTCCTGTACATAGGGGCAGTATTATAATAGTTATATTCTTGTACATAGGGGCAGTATTATAGTAGTTATATTCTTGTACATAAGGGGCAGTATTATAGTAGTTATATTCTTGTACATAGGGGCAGTATTATAGTAGTTATATTCTTGTACATAGGGGGCAGTATTATAGTAGTTATATTCCTGTACATAGGGGGCAGTATTATAGTAGTTATATTCCTGTACATAGGGGGCAGTATTATAGTAGTTATATTCTTGTACATAGGGGGCAGTATTATAGTAGTTATATTCCTGTACATAGGAGGCAGTATTATAGTAGTTATATTCCTGTACATAGGGGGCAGTATTATAATAGTTATATTCTTGTACATAGGGGCAGTATTATAGTAGTTATATTCTTGTACATAAGGGGCAGTATTATAGTAGTTATATTCTTGTACATAGGGGCAGTATTATAGTAGTTATATTCTTGTACATAGGGGGCAGTATTATAGTAGTTATATCCCTGTACATAGGGTGCAGTACTATAGTAGTTATATTCTTGTACATAGGGGGCAGTATTATAGTAGTTATATTCCTGTACATAGGGGGCAGTATTATAGTAGTTATATTCCTGTACATAGGAGGCAGTATTATAGTAGTTATATTCCTGTACATAGGGGGCAGTATTATAGTAGTTATATTCCTGTACATAGGGGGCAGTATTATAGTAGTTATATTCTTGTACATAGGGAGCAGTATTTTAGTAGTTATATTCTTGTACATAGGGGGCAGTATTATAGTAGTTATATTCCTGTACATAGGGGGCAGTATTATAGTAGTTATATCCCTGTACATAGGGTGCAGTACTATAGTAGTTATATTCTTGTACATAGGGGGCAGTATTATAGTAGTTATATTCCTGTACATAGGGGGCAGTATTATAGTAGTTATATTCCTGTACATAGGGGGCAGTATTATAGTAGTTATATTCCTGTACATAGGGGGCAGTATTATAGTAGTTATATTCCTGTACATAGGGGGCAGTATTATAGTAGTTATATTCTTGTACATAGGGGCAGTATTATAGTACAGGCAGTCCCCGGGTTACATACAAGATAGGGTCTGGAGGTTTGTTCTTAAGTTGAATTTGTATGTAAGTCGAAACTGTATATTTTATAATGGAAGTTCTAGAAAAAAATTTTTCTTTTGCCCCAGTGACAATTGGAGTTTCAAAATTTTTGGTGTAATTGGACCAAGAATTATCAATAAAGCTTCATTACAGACATCTTACAGCTGATCATTGCAGTCTGGGACTATAATAAAGCATCCAGAGAGCTTCACCAGAGGTCACAGTGGGCAGAGGGGTCCGTCTGTAACTATGGGTTGTCTGTAAGTCGGGTGTCCTTAAGTAGGGGACTGCCTGTAGTTATATTCCTGTACATAGGGGGCAGTATTATAGTAGTTATATTCTTGTACATAGGGGGCAGTATTATAGTAGTTATATTCTTGTACATAGGGGGCAGTATTATAGTAGTTATATTCCTGTACATAGGGGGCAGTATTATAGTAGTTATATTCCTGTACATAGGGGACAGTACTATAGTAGTTATATTCTGGTACATAGGGGGCAGTATGCACCTGCTGCATAGGTTCAGACAATTTCCATCATTATTATGGTCTTGTTTGTGCACTGTACTGCCCTATTCTCCAACATCTGAAGTTAATCTCTTTAAGGTCTGTAGTTTCCTGATTGCCTTTTGACCATTTCTTTGAATCTTGGCACCACATTTGCTATGCCCTAGTCCTGTGGAATTTTATGGAATCTTAAATATTAAAATCACAACATATCTATCAGAGAAGACATACGTAGAGAAAAATAGGAAAAAATGTCTCACATATCCTTATATCCAGAAACTTGCTTTGAGGATAGTGGAGGCTTGTTTGGAGTGCCCACGTGTTGCTGGCTTGTTTGTCCACACCATGACTAAGGCTTGAGAGCAAGCTGAAACGCGTAGGTGGATTACCTACATGTCACTTTTCCTGCACTCTTTTTAATGTAAGAAGAATAAAGTTTTGAAGTTTTATGGGATGTGCCACGTATACTCTCTTTTACTTGGCTTACTATCAGAGAAGACAAGTCATGTAGTATCCAGGGTGTATTCCACCGGGGCCCAGTGATTGGTCTATTTTAGGTGTTTTAATACAGCGTTGCAGCTGTTTTTGGGTTAAGCAGCTGAGTTTAATAGGAAAATTACATTATTTTTCATATCATCGGTCAGGGGATTTTCGTTTATTTGAAACGCAACATTGAATAGATTGACCCTTTCCTTATCTCCCTCCACCACAATCCCAAGTTATTTTTAAATTACTCCACCATGACCCCAAAGAACTAAGATATTTGATGATGATTACTGTGATTAGACACTGGCATTTGGTTCTAAAATTCCCAAATATATTTTTCATTGCATTTGTTTTTACTTTTTATTTAAAAACGTTGATAAAGGCTTATTTTAGATAATGTAAACTTGGGAAAGGAGCTCACGGCTTTGGTTTTTTTGCCACTGTTTAAGAGTAAAAGATGTAACAAATATATGGAAGAATTAAAAAATTTCATACAGAAATTAAAACCTTTACAATTATGTTGAAGTAAAACTTTGGCAATGCAAATTATAGTATTTACTTGACTGTATCATATAGTGACAAAAAAGCAGCAAATGTTGCCATTAAAAAGTTTATTATTCGCCACCGATACACCGATTTTTTTTACGGTTAAATTACTAAAAAGATTTAAAAAATGCAAAAAGATCTCAAAATTTGAATGGACAAAAATAACACTTTATTGTATGATATTCTTCTGCTCCATGAAGTCATTTCCAGGACAGGGCAGTCACATGGTCATTGGAGACGCCTTGTCTGCATGGATTTGCATTCCCTATTGTTCAGGATGTGGAATCAGTAGGGAATCACACAGGGACATTTGGCCGAGTAAAGATTTGCAAATTAAGTTATCTAGTTTCATCAGAAAGACACATCCTGGTCTCCTTTCTTTGGTGGAAGGGAGTGATAAACCCATAACAAAGGAGAACAATCAGAGTGTCATAAACAATGAGTCTGGCTGATAAGGAAGTAGCACCAACACCCTTCATTTACATGGGAGAGATTGTTGAGACAAGAGTGGGCAGACCAAGGGGTATAAGAGACCCAAGCAGGACTCACTTTAGGAGAACTTCTTGGTGGAAGATCTTACTGGAGGAGCTTAGACTAAGAGACTGAGACACAGAATGGAGAGAGAGCAGGTCCAGATATGTGCGGTGGAGGGAGCCTGGGAAGGAGGACATGACGCTGGTGCCAGGGACCCCCAGAATGGTAAGTACTGACAGCCTTCGATACTTTGTAGAACTGATCCTTCTTCTGACCTCTTCTTTGGATGTTGGATGTGAATATCTGTTATCTCCAGTATATATGAGCCAGTAATATCCATAAATTAAGGATTTGTATATCTGCAGAATATGTGTGTCCTTAGAATGTGTAACTTGTATCTATGCTATAATGCATATAGATGTGTAGTGTACAAGTAAAGGATGTAAACATATATATTTGTATTTCTGTATGTACACATATACTTATTACAATGTTGTATAGCATGACATATTCAACTATTCTATTCCATATTAACAAAGGATTTGAGCTGGTTTGGCAGCATTATTCATTGCACTTTTTTGGTATGTCCCAATGCACCCAGGGGCATAGCCGTTTGCACGTGTGTTTCAGACAGAAAACACGCAATTGGGAATGAGCACCATGGGCCACATTTATTATGCAGTCTGCACCAGAATTCTAGCATAAACTTCACATAAAAACATCTGCAAAGTGATTGCACATGAACTTAGGAAGTGCTTCCATCGGGATTGTGCCGCGGCTGCACTGTTCAAGCTGCGACACAATGCTGTGCACAGAAAGAGGCGTTCCAATGTGTATTCACACTGGCCACCACATTTATGTCACAAGTTTCGCAGTTATGTAGAGGTATAGTAAACTTGAGGCTTAGCAGTGCAAGTATGGGGTTGCAGGAATGTAGATGGTTAGGAATGAAGCGACATAGAACCATAGAGGTGCAGAAATGTAGGGGTACAGTCATATATAGGTGTAGGGGTGCAAAGATGTAGATACATTGAAATATAAAGCTTCAAATACAGGCAGTCCTGGGGCTACGTACAAGATTGGTTCTGTAGGTTTTTTCTTAAGTTGAATTTGTATGTAAGTCGGAACTATATAGTTTATAATGGTGACCCCCAGCCAAATTCTTTTTGGTCTCTTTGACAATTGGATTTTTAAAATGTTTGATTGCAGACACCTGTGATAACTGTTACAGCTGTTTATTGTAGCCTAAGGCTAACGTACAGGAAATTACCAACAGTCGAGTGTTCTTAAGTAGGGGACCGCCTGTATGTACAAAATAGGGGTCATTCATCTTTAGGCTGGACATTTGTCTGTCTTTTTTTTCCTGGTTTTGGACTTGTTTGATTTGTCTTAGAGGGTACTAGAGTTGCACAAAAATTTAAATTCTTCTGCAACTTTGTTAGGCTCTTGGTGCAAATATGCAAATGCACCCAATAAGATGAAAGATAAGAGCAAATAAAAATAAAATCCTGAGATAAATGACCCCCAACATGACAAATGCATTACTCTGAAATCTGAGTTTTACTGAGAATTCACACAGGAGAGAAGATGTTTCCAGAATGTGATGCAGAAATCAGAAATGGTTTGACATGAAACAATTTAGCAATTTATGCAGAAATGTTATAAATATTTATTTCATTACAGATTTTATTAACTTTGTTATCATTTAACATCTTGTTCCTTGCAGATGACGATAACTGGAGCTCAGAGGAACATCTGACATCTTCAAATATTACAGCTGATGATTGTGGGATCACACAAGATACATGTATAGAACACAACAGCAGAAGGGATTTACCCTCAGACCTTCATTGCAACAATCTATCATCTGATCCTATTACATTCTGTCCTATCTATTCTGATTTATCACAGATGAAAAGTCAAGGAAGAAGCCACCACAGATCAGCCGAGCATCTAACAGATGCAACCAGGAAAACATTTTCATGTTCTGAACATGGGAAAAATGTTACTGTTAATTGGAATCTCACACATCAGAACATTCACTCAGGGGAGCAGCCTTTTTCATGTTCAGAAAATGGAAAATGTTTTATTGAACGAAAAAATCTTGTTCAACATGAGAGAAATCACACAGGGGAGAAACCGTTTTCATGTTCAGAATGTGGAAAATGTTTTAATCGGAAAATACACCTTATTCATCACGAGAGAACTCACACAGGGGAGAAGCCGTTTTCATGTTCAGAATGTGGCAAATGTTTTATTAAGAAATCAAATCTTGTGATACATGAAAGAGTTCATACAGGGGAGAAGCCGTTTTCATGTTCAAAATGTGGAAAATGTTTTACTCATAAATCAAGTCTTGTTAAGCATGAGAGAATTCACACAGGGGAGAAACCATTTTCATGTTCAGAATGTGGAAAATATTTTGCTGATAAATCAAGTCTTGTTCAGCATGAGAGAATTCACACAGGGGAGAAACCGTTTTCATGTTCAGAATGTGGAAAACGTTTTAATTGGAAAACAAATCTTGTTCAGCATGAGAGAATTCACACAGGAGAGAAGTCATTTTCATGTTCAGAATGTGGAAAATGTTTTACTCATAAACTAAGTCTTGTTCAGCATGAGAGAATTCACACAGGGGAGAAACCGTTTTCATGTTCAGAATGTGGCAAATGTTTTTCTCAAAAAACAAGTCTTGTTCAGCATGAGAGAATTCACACAGGGGAGAAATCGTTTTCATGTGCAGAATGTGGCAAATGTTTTTCTCAAAAAACAAGTCTTGTTCAGCATGAGAGAATTCACACAGGGGAGAAACCGTTTTCATGTGCAGAATGTGGAAAATGTTTTAGTAAGAAATCAAATCTTGTTCAGCATGAGAGAATTCACACAGGGGAGAAACCATTTTCAAGTCTTTAAGTGTTTAGATATGTAACGCCATTTTGTCTGTGTCTTGTAATTTATATATACTCATCCTCTTCTCCACTAAACAACAGGATTGCTTAGGACATCTTGGCCTGTAGGAGACGTTCCACAGGACACACATAAATGTTTGTAAATAGAGACCCCGGAAGCTCAGGATGTGGGAATCTGGTTGTTAATTTAATATGTAATATTTAACACTGATAAATGGATGTATCCAAGGATTTGTTGGGGGGGGGGCGGTCATTCTATTCTGGTGAATGACGATCCAGATGGTCTGTATTTATATCCAGTTTATGGGTCCAATAACAATAAATGAACAATGAATTCCTACGACAAGATGTTGCCAAATACATCAATGATGTTTTCAATATATTATTATGTGTGATTTTATTTGTTATTTCTAATTTTATGTAACATTTCCGCACTAACCTTGAACCCTCCTTGTACTGAAAGGGCATAAAATAAAGACGCACAGAGGTCTCGCTAGTTCTCCGTGGCTACAACATATTTCGGTTGTGTCAATGTTATCGGACGACACAATTATTTATTTAATTACTCTCTGCCTGATAATTGAACTACTCTGACACCTCCATCGTCCAACACAGGAACAAGCTCCAAAGCTTAAAACAGAGGTCCCCCCTGATGGACACTTCTCTCCTGATGGTCAATTTACTTTGAGGGTTGGCAGGATAAATGAGAGAAACATGGTTATTTATGCTGCACAGCTAGTTTGGTGTTTGGTCGCAAAAATAGCTGTGTTTTTTAATATCCTTGTTGATCCTCTAATGGCTTATTTGTGAAGTGTCTTTGCCATAATATTGGTGTTTTTTCCAACACTTACAACTTGTTTTTTTATGGCCACTTGGGATTCAGAGACTCGTTCTTGGGTGCAATTTTTGGTGGAAAATGAAAGCAGCTAAAAGCTAGTCTAGGGAGGGTAAATAGATTGCACATGTATTCAAAAAATGGATGTATGGTTTTAATTGTGCATTCAAAGGCTTTAGATCAAAATGCATCTCAACTGCATAACAATAAATTTTGATATACAGTTTCGTAACTGAACAGATGAAAGTCACTAACAAAGATATAGGGGGTCATTTACTAAGGGCCGAATCGCGTTTTTACGGCGGGTTTGACGAATTTTTCCATTTTGCGCCGATTTTCCCTGAATTGCCCCGGGATTTTGGCGCACGTGATCGGATTGTGGTGCATTGGCACTGGCATGCATGCGATGGAAATCGGGGGGCGTAAAAAAAAACGACGGATTCGGAAAAACTGCCACATTTTTTTTAAAAAAGTGTCGCTTGACACGCGCTTACCTGCACTCAGGGTAGGACGGTGAACTCCAGTGCATTACGACGGACTTCAGCGCAGCAGTGACACCTGGTGGATGTCAGAGGAACTACCTTAGTGAATCCCAGCAGAACCCGAATCCTCCACACAGAACGCGCCGCTGGATCGCGAATGGACCGGGTAAGTAAATCTGCCCCATAGAGTTATAGGGTTGCAGAAATGTAGAGGTACAGGAACCTCGGGGTATAGCGGTGCAAGTATTCGGTTGTAGGAATGCAGGAACAGTGGTAAGGGGAAATAGGGGGGCGGAGATATAGAGGTGTAGAGTTACAGAAATGTAGGGGTGCAAAGATGTAGATGAAATGAAATATAAAGCTTCAAATATGTACAGAATAGGGGTCATTCATCTTTAGTCTGGACATTTTTCTGTATTCTTCTGCTTTTGGAATTGTTTGATTTATCTTAGAGGATGAAATATCAGGCAGCTGAGTTTTGTGACTTTTTTCTGGAGTCTTTAGATATATCAGATGCTAGACTGAAAAATTCTGTTGCTGTGATGTTTTTCTAAGTGATTGGAGTGGCTTATTTTGGTGCAAAAATGCAAATATTTTGGTGCAAATTGGTGCAAACAAGTTGCAAATACAGGCAGTCCCCGGATTATGTACAAGATAGGTTCTATAGGTTTATTTTTAAGTTGAATTTGTATGTAAGTCGAAACTGTATATTTTATAATTGTAGATCCAGATAAATTTTTTTTGGTCTCTGTGACAATTGGATTTTAAAAATGTTGGGTTGTCATAAGAACCAGGATTAGTAATAAAGCTTAATTACAGACGCCTGTGATAACTGTTATAGCTGATTATGGTAGCCTAGGAGTAAAGTACAGGAAATTACCAATATCCAGGGGACCGTTGTAACTAGGGGTCGTATGTAAGTCGGGTGTTCTTAAGTAGGGGACCGCCTGTATAGGAGAATATAAAAATAAAATCCTAAGTTAAATTACCCCAATGTGAAAGATGTTTTACTCTGAAAGTTTACAAAATGTTTTACCGAGAATCCATACAGTAGAGAAGCTGTTTTGTGCGTTCAGAATGTGATGCTGAAATCAGAAATAGTTAGAAATAAAACAATTATGTAGAAATTTTTATAAATATTTATATCTTTGCAGATTTCATAAACTTTTTTGTTACCTACCCTATTATTCCCAGGAGATGACGTTAGCCGGAGCTCAGAGGAAAATCTGATATCTTCAGATATTAAAGCTGATGATTGTGGGATCACACAAGATACATGTATAGAAAACAACAGCAGAAAGGATTTACCCTCAGACCTTCATTGCATCAATCTATCATCTGATCCTATTACATTGTGCATTTATTCTGATACATCACAGACTAATAGTCCAAAAAGGAGCCACCACAGAGCAGCCGAGCATCTAAGAGCTGCAACCAGGAAGACATTTTCATGGTCTGAATGTGACAAATGTTTTACTTTTAAACGAAATCTTCTCACACATCAGAAAATTTCTTTGTTATATTAACCCCTTCACGCTCCGTGACGGATATATCCGCCACGGAGCTGTGAAGGTTGTATGAAGAAGGCTCACAGGGTGAGCCTTCTTCATACAGAGATGGGCTGCATATCGCAGCAAAGACCCATCGCAATCACCCGCGGTCGGTGCTTGCACCGATCGCGGGTGTTAACCTTTTCTTTGCCGCCGACTGCTCTATACACGGAAAAATGAAAAAGTTATGGATTTTTGAAGATGGAGAGCGAGAAATCAGCGAAAATACCCTGCGTCCTTAAGGGGTTAAGAAATCAGATCTTCTTTGACATGAAAGAGTGCACACAGGGGAGAAAATGTTTTCAGGTTCAGAATATGGAAAATGTTTTACTCAAAGATCAACTCTTGTTCAACATGAGAGAATTCACACAGGAGAGAAGCCATTTTCCTGTTCAGAATGTGGAAAATATTTTATTCATCAATCAGATCTTGTGGGACATGAAAGAATTCACACAGGGGAAAACCTGTTTTCATGCTCAGAATGTGGGAAATGTTTTACTAAAAAAAACTAATCTTGTTGTACATGAGAGAATTCACACAGGAGAAAAGCCATTTTCATGCTCAGAATGTGGTAAATGTTTTAGTTAGAAAACACAGCTTGTTGAGCATGAGAGAATTCACACAGGGGAGAAATGGTTTTCATATTCAGAATGTGGCAAAGGTTTTAATCATAAAACACACCTTGGTAAACATGAGAGAATTCACACAAGGGAGAAGTCATTTTCATGTTCAGAATGTGGAAAATGTTTTATTACAAAATCAAATCTTGGGAAACATACAAGAGTTCATACAGGGGAGAAGCCGTTTTCATGTTTAAAATGTGAGAAATATTTTATTCATGAATCAAATCTTGTTAAACATGAAAGAGTTCACACAGGGGAGAAGCCATTTTCATGTTCAGAATGTGGGAAATGTTTTATTCAGAAATCAGATCTTGTGAAACATGAGAGAATTCACACAGGGGAGAAGCGGGTTGTGTAACAAATGTCTTACAATTAAATCCCATCTCTAACCCCTTCTCTCACACAGGAAAAACACATTTTAATGTTAAGAATGTGGCAAACATTTAACTTTGATGAAAAACTTTTTACATATGAGAGGAGCCATAAGGGGAGAAGTCTTGCTCGTATTGAACATCTACATATGTTGAGTTTTATGAAATGCATTAAACTTGCAATAAACTTCACATTAAATAAGAGAACTTGTACAATTATGTAACAAAATCAGAATAAGAGAGAAAAATGTGGAGGAGCTCGGATAAAGGATCAGCTGATGTTTTCTCGTATACAGGTGTTTGATAAATTTCCCCCTGTATAAGTAAAGCCTATGGTGACTAAATATATGGGAGCCCCTGATCGGATCTCAGCCCCATAGAGGTCTATAGCACCTGCATACACCACACCATGGCTGAACTGGGCGGCTGCTCCACATGATATAGGAAATGTCCCATATAATGGCTGCTTTCCATGAAGCACACACCCCTCCTGCATTAATGCAAGTGCATAAGGCCTATGGAACCAATGCACACAAAACATAATGGGGACCGATATCCAGCCAAAAATGGTATCATTCCCTGTAGATGTCTATTGCAAACAGTCACATTGGGGTCAGCATACGTTGAATCACCGCACCGTGATCAGGCAAAGAAATGTCCTATATTCTGCTGTATTCCGGTGCCAGTCCTGCTCTTCTCTATTGAGAGGGGTCTGCTCACCCATCTTCTCTCCAGCAGGGGGCCGAATGTTTGCCCATGCTATGCTGCACATACTTTAACATATAAAATGATACCCTCATCTCTCAGAAGCAGGAATTACTATTTCAGGCCATGCATCTTTTTATTTTTCGTTTTAAAGACACAATTTAGTTTTCATCCTTACTATTAACCCTTCAATGACCACTGTACCAGGTTTTTACAGTGTCAGAGGAAGTTTGCAGGACATCAGGTCCTGTTGGTGCCTGCTGGTTATGTTATCACTGCACCAACACCCAGGAATGGAAAAGCTTCAATCCTGGGTATTTAACCCCTTTGAAACCGTAGTCAAACCTGGACTGCAGTGCCTTAGGCCCCTTCCACACTAGCGAGTGTGATGCGATGAACTCGCATCACACTCGCAACGCAAGCTGCCGGGAACGCACGGCCCGAACGCTGCACCGCGGGAGTGAACTCAGCATGTCAGTTCACTCCCGCGGTGCAGCGTTCGGGCCGTGCGTTCCCGGCAGCTTGCGTTGCGAGTGTGATGCGAGTTCATCGCATCACACTCGCTAGTGTGGAAGGGGCCTAAGCGGGTGCAGCTAAAGGGCTAATAACAGGTTTACAAGGGTATAAATCGATTTTCCATTGGGGTCTGACCCTGGCATTGACAAGGGTGAAAATTGCAGTAAAAATCCACAGCATTCTGTATAAATGTGCACACAATAGGGAATGGCTATAGAGATTACAATGCTAGAATGCAAAAATAATGAAAATTAAAAAAAAAATAAAATCACCCCAATTTAGCTAGAACTGATATAAAATGTAATATACAGTAAAAATCACAAGCAGGTATCAGTTTAGGTATCACTGCGTTTCAAACAAAATATGAAAACAGTTATTACAGATGGTGGAACCCCTATGGAACCCAAATGTCTGAAACGCTACTTTTACACCATTTTACATACCATAAAAAATGAAATCAAAAGTAATCAAAAGGTTGCACAGGGATCAAAATGGTAGCAATGAAAACATCAACTAATTTTTCAGAAAATGACACCTCACACAGCTCCATAAGTATGAAAAAGATATTAGCGCCAGAAGTTGGCAAAATTGTTTTTTTTTTCGTACACATTTGTTTAATTTTTGAAAATTTATTAAAGCACAATAAAACCTATATAAATTGGGATCACCTTGATCGTACTGAACCAAAGAATAAAGTAGATGTATCGTTTGGAGTCCAGAGTGAAAGTCGTAAAAACTGATCCCACAAGAAAGTGCCACAAATGTGGGGGTTTTTTTTGCCAATTTTAATCACATTTTGATTTTTTTCCAGCTTCCCAGTACAAGCCATGATATTATAAATAATGTCATGGAGTAGTAAAATTTGTTATGCAGAAAATAAGCCCTCACACAGCTCTGTACACAAAGAAATGTAAAAGATATGTAAAAAGTTACAGATTTTTAAATGTGGGGGCGAAAAATGAACAAAAAAAATGCTGCATCCATAAGGGGTTAAGAAATCTTCAAATATATAGATAAAAAAAAGATCTATCAAGTTATGTAGTATACAGGGTATGTCCCACCTGGGCCCAGTGATTGGTCTATTTTAGTCTTATTGACGAGACATTGCACTTCATCCCGAGATGGGCTGAGCCCTCTCCATGCAAGGTGGGCCTTTGCTGCATATTGCAGCAAACACCCAACGGTAACACCAGCGATCGGTGGCAGTACTGACCTGTAAATGCCTCTGGTAAGGCTTCTGGAGGCCCTAGGGGAGCATGGGCTCAGCCATATTAGATTTGATTACTGTCCCCCTGTGAAGTCATCGGAGGCAGAAATCAGTTACCAGGACAGCCTTGGGTCATACAAAGATCCGAGGCTGTCTCGTTTTGCATCCCGTTTTAACTACACAATGCAATAAATAATGTACAAAATCCCCATATACTGCCATACTGTAGTATGGCAGTATATGGTAGGATCAATCAGACAACCTAGGGTTAAAGTAACCTAGGGGGTTTTAAAAATAGTAAAGTAAAAAAAAGCTATATTAAAAACCCTAATAATTCAAATCACCCCCCTTTCAATAGAAGTCATATTAATATAAATAAACAGTAAAGATCATAAACACATTAGGTATTACCGCGTTCAAAAATGCCCAATCTATCATAATATAATACTGGTTTTGTCACTTCGTTTAACTCTGTAATGGAAAATAGTGCCCAAAATCGCAAATGGCACTTTTTTGCCATTTTGAAAAATATAAAAAATTCAATAAAAAGTGATCAAAGGAATGCACCATCCTAATAATAGAAGCATTGAAAACTTAATCAAAAGTCACAAAAAATAACACCACCCACAGCTCTATACACCAAAGTATGAAAAAGTTATTACTGCCAGAAGAGGGCAAAATGAAGAATTTTCTTTTTGTACAGGTTTTAATTTTTGTACATGTATGAAAACATTATAAAACCTATACAAATTTGTTATCTCAGTGATCGTACTGACCCACATAATGATGATCTGTCATTTGGGGCACACAGTGAAAGCTGTAAAATCCAAGCCCACAAGAAAATGGCGCAAATGCATTTTTCATCATTTTCACTGCATTCAAAAAAAAATTCTGCTTCCCAGTACATGGCATAGAATAGTATATACCGTCACTATGAAGTGCAATTTGTTATGCAGAAAACAAAGCAAAACAGAGCTCTTTACATGGAAAAATAAAAAAAAGTTATTGCTTTTTAAAAGTGGGGAGTAAAAAATGGAAAGGCAAAAACAAAAAAGGTTGTTAGAGGATTTACATTATTCTTCCTCATATCATCAATCTGGGGGATTTTCCTTTGTTTAACCGGTTAAGGACCGGGCCCTTTCCTGTTTTTTCAATTCCATTTTTCACTCCCCACCTTCAAAAATCTAGAACTTTTTTGTTTTTACACGTAAAGAGCTGTTTCATGGCTTGTTTTCTGCGTAACAAATAGCACTTCATAATGATGGTATTAAATATTCCATGCCATGTACTCGGAAGCAGGAAAAAATTTCCAAATGCAGTGAAATTGGTGAAAAAACGCATTTGCGCCATTTTCTTGTGGGCTTGGATATTACGTCTTTCACTGAGCGCCCCAAATTACATGTCTACTTAATTCTTTGGGTCGGTGCGATAAAGGATATACCAAATTTGTATAGGTTTTATAATGTTTTCATACATTTACAAAAATTAAAACCTCCTGTACAAAAAAATTTTTTTTGATTTTACCAAATTCGGGCGCTAATAATTTTTTTATACTTTGGTGTACGGAGCTGGGCTTGGTGTCATTTTTTGCGAAATTTTATAATATTTTCAATGATATCATTTTTAGGACTGTACGACCTTTTGATCACTTTTTATAGATTTTTTTATATTTTTCAAAATGGCAAAAAAGTGCCATTTTCGACTTTGGGCGCTATTTTCCGTTACGGGGTTAAACGCATTGAAAAACCGTTATCATATTTTGATAGATCGGGCATTTTCGGACGCGTCGATACCTAATGTGTTTATGATTTTTACTGTTTATTTATATTTATGTCAGTTCTAGGGAAAGGGGGGTGATTTGAAATTTTAGGTTTTTTTATTATAATTTTTTTTTGTGCTATCAGCACATTGTAATGAAGGGGTTAAAACGAAATAGCCTTGGGTATTCGGAAGACCCGAGGCTACCATGGAGATGGATCGCCACTCCCCGATGACATCACGGGGAGCGGTGATCCCAGGTAAGATGGCGGCGCCCATGTGCCGCTATCTTTTTGAAGCTGCCGGCATCTTTGCCGGCAGCCATCGCTGTGATAACACCCGCGATCGGTGCTATCACCGATCGCGGGTGTTACCGGTAAGCCTTTGCTGCAATATGCAGCAAAGACTTACCGGCGATGGAGAGGGCTCAGCCCGTGAGTCCTCTCCATGCAGCGCGACCCGACCGCCGCCGTGAATACACGACGGGCGGTCGCGAACCGGTTAAAAAGAAACATTGAACAGATTGACCCTCTCCTTATTTCCCTACAGCATGAACCCATGTTATTTTTTATTTCCCTTTACCATGACCCCAGGATATTCCTCATCTCCCTCCAACATGACCCCAGGATATTCCTCATCTCCCTCCACCATGACCCCAGGATATTCCTCATCTCCCTTCAACATGACCCCATGTTATTCCTCATCTCCCTTCACCATGACCCCATGTTATTCCTCATCTCCCTCCACCATGACCCCATGTTATTCCTCATCTCCTTCCACCATGACCCCATGTTATTCCTTATTTCCCTTTACCATGACCCCAGGATATTCCTCATCTCCCTCCAACATGACCCCAGGTTATTCCTCATCTCCCTCCAACATGACCCCATGTTATTCCTCATCTCCCTCCACCATGACCCCAGGATATTCCTCATCTCCCTCCACCATGACCCCAGGTTATTCCTTCTCTCCCTCCACCATGACCCCAGGTTATTCCTCATCTCCCTCCACCATGACCCCATGTTATTCCTCATCTCCCTCCACCATGACCCCATGTTATTCCTCATCTCTCTCCACCATGACCCCATGATATTCCTCATCTCCCTCCACCATGACCCCAGGATATTCCTCATCTCCCTCCACCATGACCCCAGGTTATTCCTCATCTCCCTCCACCATGACCCCATGTTATTCCTCATCTCCCGCCACCATGACTCCATGTTGTTCCTCAGAGGTTGCCACTTTCAGTTTCTAGTTTCTTGTCGCTTTTATAATTGGGAAATAATTTTGGTCTTGTTTTTGCTTTCTTTCTGTCTCTATTTTTGTTGCCTTTCTTTGTTGTTTACAGAATGTATTTTTCGCTCCGGTACAAAGTTAAACGATACGGCTTTGCTTCCATAATTTTTTTCATAAAGCGCTTGTGTGCATGGAACCCTTTATTTAATTTAATGAAAAAAAAATCTAAGTAGTCTATATGCTACAACACTTAAAATCTATAGTTTATGAAAGAATTTATGTTTAAAAAGTTAAGAAATAAAAATGTTCCTTTTATTTTAGGGCATCAGATACAATTTTGAAATTTTGAGACGCCACAGAATTTAGATAATTGATGCTAATTAATGTGACCAGACTAGAGATGAGCGAACATACTCGTCCGAGCTTGATGCTCGTTCGAGCATTAGCGTACTCGAAACTGCTCGTTGCTCGGACGAATACTTCGCCCGCTCGAGAAAATGGCATCTCCCGCCGTTTTGCTTTTTGGCGGCCAGAAACAGAGCCAATCACAAGCCAGGAGACTCTGCACTCCACCCAGCATGACGTGGTACCCTTACACGTCGATAGCAGTGGTTAGCTGGCCAGATCAGGTGACCCTGGAATAGACTAGCCCCTGCCTGCGCTGCTCGGATCATTCTGTGTCTGGATGCCGCTAGGGAGAGAGCTGCTGCTGGTCAGGGAAAGCGTTAGGCTGTTCTATTAGAATAGTGTTAGGCAGGAGTGATTCAACAAGAACCCAACTGCCCTTCTTAGGGCTACAATAACGTTATACATTTTTTTTTTTTATTTGCAGCTAGTACCATATTGTGAGGAATTTGCGACCGTTGTGTTTAGCTCTTAGTGACGCACATATCCATCGCAAAGACCGAAGTGGGACAATTTATTAGGGGTTGGATTTCAATTAGGCACAGTCTGCCATTTACTTTTTATTTTACTTTTATTTTTTCATAACTCAGCGTCATCTCATCTGGCATAGCAGTGTGCTTTCATAGTTGGCTAGAAAATAGCCATAGGAGAATCCAAACGGCTTACTTAGGCCTACAATAGCGTTATATATTTTATTTCTGGTTGAGCTGCTGGTGGCTGGCCTTGCTGTAGTGCATCTACTACCATATTCTGAGGAATTTGCAGGGAGACTTGCGACCGTTGTGTTTAGCGCTTAGTGACGCACATATCCATCGCAAAGACCGAAGTGGGACAATTTATTAGGGGTTTGATTGAAATTAGGCACAGTCTGCCATTTACTTTTTATTTTACGTTTATTTTTTCATAACTCAGCGTCATCTCATCTGGCATAGCAGTGTGCTTTCATAGTTGGCTAGAAAATAGCCATAGCAATAGGATAGCATCGTTTGGTTTTAAAAACTAAAAAACACAAAAAAAAAAACACAAAAAAACCACAAAAAAAAGTAAAAAAAAAATTAAAGTTATAACTTTCATTTTCAAAATGTTTAACCCGAGGGCTAGGGGTAGAGGACGAGGGCGGGGACGTGGGCGCCCAACTACTGCAGGGGTCAGAGGCCATGGTCCTGGGTGGGGTGAGACACCACCTGCTGATGAGGGAGCAGGGGAACGCCGCAGAGCTACACTCCCTAGGTTCATGTCTGAAGTTACTGGGACTCGTGGTAGAGCACTGTTGAGGCCAGAACAGTGCGAACAGGTGATGTCGTGGATTGCCGACAATGCTTCGAGCAATTTGTCCACCAGTCTTCCACGCAGTCCACCCATGTCACCGAAATCGGCACTCCTCCAGCTCCTGCACCTCAGCCTCCTCCCCCCCAGTCTGCCCCCTCCCAGGAAAATTTGCCATTTGAACCGGCATACTCTGAGGAACTGTTTTCTGGACCCTTCCCACAGTCACAAACCACTTGTCCAGTTGCTGCTGAGCAATTTTCCGATGCCCAGGTTTTCCACCAGTCGCAGTCTGTGGGTGATGATGACCTTCTTGACGTAGTGGAAGAAGTGTGTAAAGAGGTGTCCGACGATGAGGAAACACGGTTGTCAGACAGTGGGGAAGTTGTTGTCAGGGCAGGAAGTCCGAGGGGGGAGCAGACTGAGGGATCGGAGGATGATGAGGTGACAGACCCAAGCTGGGTTGAGAGGCCGGGTGAACACATTGCTTCTGAGACGGAGGAGAGTCCTCGACCAGAACAGGTTGGAAGAGGCAGTGGTGGGGCCAGACGGAGAGGCAGGGCCAGAGCTGGTGCATCAGCGCCAAATGTGTCACGTAGTGAAGCTCCCGTGGCGAGGGCTCCCGCGGCGAGGGCTAGATTTTCAGAAGTCTGGAGGTTCTTTAAGGAAACACCGGATGACCTACGGACTGTGGTGTGCAACCTTTGCCAAACCAGGATCAGCAGGGGTTCCACCACTACTAGCTTAACTACCACCAGTATGCGCAGGCATATGAATGCTAAACACCCCACTCAGTGGCACCAAGCCCGTTCACCTCCGGCCGTGCACATCACTGCTCCTTCCCCTGTGTCAGCTGATAGTTAGCCCCCTGCCCAGGACCCTGGCCCAAAAACCCCATCGTCGCCTCCACGATCCTCCACAGAATCCACCAGCGTTCAGCTCTCCATACCCCAGACGCTGGAGCGGAAAAGGAAATATAGTGCAACCCACCCGCACGCCCAAGCCCTTAATGTCCACATCTCCAGATTGCTTAGCCTGGAGATGCTGCCCTATAGGCTGGTAGAGACCGAGGCTTTTCGCAACCTCATGGCGGCGGCCGCCCCTCGGTATTCGGTCCCCAGCCGCCACTACTTTTCCCGATGTGCCGTCCCAGCCCTGCACCAGCATGTGTCAGACAACATCATCCGTGCCCTGACCAACGTCGTTTCTGACAAGGTCCACCTGACCACGGACACGTGGACGAGTGCTGCCGGGTAGGGCCACTATATATCGCTGACGGCACATTGGGTTAACTTGGTGGAGGCTGGGACCGAGTCTGACCCTGCGGCTGGTCATATACTGCCGACGCCGAGGATTGCGGGGCCTACCTCGGTCCAGGTCTTTCAGGCCTACTATGCCTCCTCCTCCTCCCACCCTTCCTCCACCTCCTCCTCCGAACTACCATCCGTGGGCATGGCGCCATCAGTCACTAGCTCTAGGCACAGCAGCAGTGCCGTCGCTAAGCGACAGCAGGCGGTGCTCAAACTGCTGAGCCTAGGCGATAAAAGGCACACCGCCCAAGAACTATTACAGAGCATCACGGCGCAGACTGATCTGTGGCTGGCACCGCTGAACCTGAAGCCAGGCATGGTTGTGTGTGACAACGGCCGTAACCTGGTGGCGGCTCTGCAACTCGGCAGACTGACACATGTGCCATGCCTGGCCCATGTGTTAAATCTGATAGTTCAGCGTTTCCTCAAGACATACCCCAATCTGTCTGATTTGCTCACGAAGGTGCGCCGCATCTGTGCGCATTTCAGGAAGTCCAGCACAGATGCTGCCACTCTCAGGGCAGCGCAGCGCCGCCTCCAACTGCCCGCTAACCGACTGTTGTGCGATGTGCCCACGAGGTGGAATTCAACAGTAACCATGTTATCCAGAGTTTACCAGCAGCGCAGAGCGATTGTAGACTGCCAGATGTCAACTTCCACCAGAACTGGTAGTCAGGTCAGTCAGCTTCCTCAAGTCTACAATGAGGAGTGGACGTGGATGTCTGATATCTGTCAGGTGCTGAGTAACTTTGAGGAGTCAACACAGATGGTCAGTGGCGATGCCGCCATCATCAGCCTCACCATCCCGCTGCTTGGCCTGTTGAAAAACTCTCTGATCAGCATGAAGTCGGAAGCTTTGCGCTTGTCACAAGAGACGGGGGAAGAAGATTCCCTTGTTGATAGCCAAAGCACCCTTAGGTCTGTTTCTCAGTGCATATCGGAGGAGGTGGAGGAGGATGAGGAGGAAGAGGAGGAGAATGTTGGCGAGACACAAGAGGGGACCATTGTTCAGTCCTTCACTGTTCAGTGTGTATGGGCAGAAGAAGAGGAGTTGGAGGAGTTGGAGGAGGAGGAAATGGACAGTCAGGCCAGTGAGGAGAATGAATTCTTGCGCATTGGGACTCTGGCGCATATGGCAGATTTCATGCTAGGCTGCCTATCCCGTGACCCTCGCGTTCAAAGAATTTATTCCAGCACCGATTACTGGGTATTCACTCTCCTGGACCCACGGTACAAGCAAAATCTTTCCACTCTCATCCCTGGAGAGGAAAGGAGTGGGAGAATGCATGAATACCAGCAGGCCCTGGTGCACAAGCTGAAACAGTATTTCCCTTCTGACAGCGCTAGTGGCAGAGTGCGTAGTTCTGCGGGACAAGTAGCGAGGGAGAGTAGGCGAGCAGGCAGCTTGTCCAGCACTGGCAAGGGTACGCTTTACAAGGCTTTTGCCAGCTTTATGTCACCCCAGCAAGACACTGTCACCTGTCCCCAGTCTTGGCAGAGTAGGGCTGATCTTTACAGAAAGATGGTGAGGGAGTACGTAGCTGACCATACCATCGTCCTAAATGATCACACAGCTCCCTACAACTACTGGGTTTCAAAGCTGGACATGTGGCACGAACTGGCGCTGTACGCCTTGGAGGTTCTTGCCTGCCCTGCCGCTAGCGTGTTGTCCGAGCGGGTTTTCAGTGCAGCTGGTGGCATCATCACCGATAAGCGTACACGCCTGTCGACTGACAGCGCTGACAGGCTGACGCTTATTAAGATGAATAAAGCCTGGATTTCTCATAATTTCCAATCTCACCCAGGTGAAAGAAGCTCAACCTGAATAATTTATGCACTCCTCCTCCTCATTTTCCTCCTTCTCCTCCTCTTTGTACACTAAAGCAGAGGAAACTGGCTATTTTTTGACAGGGCCCACTGGCTCTAGCTATAGTACTCTATGCATTTAATTTTTCTGGAGGGCCACCTACCCGGTCCTCTGTTTTAAACTATTTTTGGGACTGCCACATACAGGCACTCAATCTATTCAATTTTTCTGGAGGGCCACCTACCTGCTCCTCTGGTTTGAAAACTTTTTTGGACTTCCACATACAGGCACTCAATCTATTTCATTTTTCTGGAGGGCCACCTACCTGCTCCTCTGGTTTGAAAACTTTTTTGGACTGCCACATACAGGCACTATCCAAATTAAATTGTCTCCATAGCAGCCTCCACACGTTGTCTCCATTGCTACCTCCAAAAGTCGTCCATATAGCTGCCTCCATACATCGTCCCCTTATCAAACGAGGTGTGTCAGGCAGAAATTTGGGTTGTTTTCATGGATTCCACATCAAAGTTGTTAACTTTGTCGCCACCCTGCTGTGTTATCCACAAAATATACTGGCAAACTTTTATGATTAACCGATATTATTTCAGCGCTTCTTGCGCATCTGTTTACATTCCCCTCACCCACCATATCCCAAACTTATAAGAACGCTACTACACTTAACTTGGTGGAGGCTGGGACCGAGTCTGACCCTGGGGCTGGTCATATACTGCCGACGCCGAGGATTGCGGGGCCTACCTCGGTCCAGGTCTCAAAGGCCTACTATACCTCCTCCTCCTCCCACCCCTCCTCCACCTCCTCCTCCTCCGAATTACCATCCGTGGGCATGGCGCCATCAGTCGGTAGCTCTAGGCACAGCAGCAGTGCCGTCGCTAAGCGACAGCAGGCGGTGCTCAAACTGCTGAGCCTAGGCGATAAAAGGCACACCGCCCAAGAGCTATTACAGGGCATTCCACATCAAACTTGTTAACTTTGTCGCCACCCTGCTGTGTAATCCACAAAATATACTGCCAAACTTTTACCATTTACCGATATTATTTCAGCGCTTCTTGCGCATCTGTTTACATTCCCCTCACCCGCCATATCCCAAACTTATAAGAACGCTACTACACTTGATCTTATACAAAAGGTTCTTAGAAGTGCTGTTTGGGGAGTAGCCTAGAGACAGGGGCTTGGATTGGCGAAAGCTCGCCTGGCAGCGGAGCGCCAGCTCCATCCCAAGATCCAACTAACATAGTTTTAACTGCTGCACCTTTAATCTACTACTAGTTCACTGCCTCCATACATGGTCCCCTTATCAAACGAGCTGTGTCAGGAAGAATTTTCAGGTGTTTCACCACATACATAGTGGAACTCGGCGCATCTGTCGCCGCCATGCTGGAGACCTGCAGTTGCATTCATAGAAGCGCAATATGGATGCCCCATACTGTCGCTCTTAATCATGGAAGTCCTCTCCATGACTGCCTCCAAATGTCGTCCCCTTATCAAACGAGCTGTGTCAGGCTCATTTTTCGGGTGTTTCACCAGATACGTTATGGAACTTGGTCACTATGTCGCCACCATGCTGTGTTATCGACTAAATATACCGTCAACCTTTTGTTCACAGAGGAATTAATTTCAGCGCTTCTTGCTCACCTCCTTTGGTTCCTCTCTGCCACCCATTGGTTTGAAGCCTGAGTCCATTTAGGGTATGTCGCCATGCCACTCTCTAGCCTGCCATTGCTGCCGCTGCCTCTGCATGCTGTCCCCTATAGTGTCAGGGTCAATTATTGGATGTTTTAGATGCTATCTAGCTTCATTCTGTCACTCTGTCATGGCCATGCTGTTGCCCATAATTTTGGCAGAATGGTGCATTTAAGCAGCCTCAGAGGCATACATGCATGCTGCCCCTGCTGTTTCCTGTCCATTTCCGTGGTGTTTCCATCCTTTTCTGAGGTTTCCAGGTGTTTGGCCAAGCTTCCCTGTGCAGAGCCTTGGTCCCCTTGAAAAATGCTCGAGTCTCCCATTGACTTCAATGGGGTTCGTTATTCGAGACGAGCACTCGAGCATCGGGAAAAGTTCGTCTCGAATAACGAGTACCCGAGCATTTTAGTGCTCGCTCATCTCTAGACCAGACACCAGAATGTATGTTTTAAATTTAACAAATGTATTTTTCATTGTATTTTTTGTTTTACTTTTTCCTTTAAAAGGGTGATAATGTTTTATTTTAGATAATGTAAACCCGGAAAAAGAGTCTTTGTCCTTTTGTCATTGTTTAAGAGTTAAGATATGACAAATATATTGAAGAATTAAAAAGTCATATAAGAAGGCAAGGCAAAATATGTCCTTGGGGGAGTAAATCTGGGAGAGTCGCTTGTTGAGAAGGACCTGGGGGTACTAGTAGATCATAAATTGAATAACAGCATGCAATGTCAGTCGGCGGCCTCTAAAGCTAGTAGGATCATGTCATGTATCAAAAGTGGTATGGACTCTCATGATAGGGATGTAATATTACCACTATACAAGGCACTGATTCAGCCACACCTGGAATATGCTGTCCAGTTCTGGGCACTGGTCCATAAAAAGGATGCCCTGGAGCTGGAGAGGGTTCAACGTAGAGCCACAAAACTGATAAGGGGTATGGAGGGTCTTAGTTATGAGAAAATATTAAAACAACTAGATTTATTTAGTCTGGAAAAGAGACGACTACGAGGGGACATGATTAATTTATATAGATATATGAATGGTCCATACAAAAAATATGGTGGTAAGTTGTTTCAGATTAAATCAAATCAAAAGACGAGGGGGCACTGTCTCCGTCTGGAGAAAACAAGGTTTAATCACCGGAGGCGACAGGGCTTTTTTACTATGAGAACTGTCAATCTGTGGAAAAGCCTGCCTCAGGCGCTGGTCACAGCAGGGAAAGCGGAGAGCGTCAAGAAGGGTCTAGATGCCTTTTTACACCTAAATAACATTGATTGTTATGCTATATAGAATTGTTTCCCCTAAATCCCTTCCTCATCCAATCCCTACCCTTCCTTGGTTGAACTTGATGGATAAGTGTCTTTTTTCAACCGTATAAACTATGAAATGCACTATGAAAGAAATTAAAAGTTTTACAATATTTTGTAGTAAAAATGTTGGCAATGCCAATCATAGTATGTATTTGTCTGTATAATACAGTTATAAAAAAGCAGCACTTTGAAATACAAATGTTACTAACAAAAGTTTACTATACAGCACCAATACTGATTTTGTGACTGGAAAGAAATTCAAAAATGTTTACCAAAAATTATTTTAAAAATAAAAGCACATCTCAATATTTGATTGGACATAAAAAGCACTTGATTGTATGACATTCTTCTGCTCCATGAAGCCATTTCCAGGACAGGGCAGTCCCATGGTCATTGGAGACGCCTTATCTGCATGGATTTGCATTCCCTATGGTTCAGGATGTGGAATCAGTAGGGAATCACAGGGCAACATTTCACCTAGTAAAGATTTGCAAATGAAGTTATCTAGTTTCATCAGAAAGACACATCCTGGCCTTTCTTTGGTGGGAAGGGATAATAAACCCATAACAAAGGGGAAAGCTTAAAACAAAGCACTCTTAAACAATCAGCCTGGCTGATAAGGAAGTGGGACCAACACCCTTCATTTACATGGGGGAGGTTGTTGGGACAAAAGGTGGCAGACCAAGAGGTATAAGAAACCCAAGCACAACTCACATGAGGAGAACTTCTTGGTGGAAGATCTTACTGGAGGAGCTTGGACTGAGGGACTGAGACACAGAATGGAGAGAGAGCAGGTCCAGATATGTGTGGAGGAGGGAGCCTCGGAGGGAGGACATAACGCTGGGGCCAGGGACTCCCAGGATGGTGAGTACTCTGCCACATTATTTCTGCCTATATCCACTACCACAAAATAGGGGGCATTTATATAGCCTTTGAAACGGAAAATAGTGATAGTGCCGCCACATTATTGGTGTTTATCTGACACTCATGACTTGTTATATTTATGGGCGCAAAATTGTGGCACTGCTTGTGAATCTGAGATATTTCCGTCTCTATTGGGTAAAATTTTTGGCGCAAAATTATTGCAGCTAAAAGCTGGTCTAGGGAGTTCATATCAATTGCACTTGTATTTATGAAGTGTTTGTAAAAGGATTGTGACACGGAAGTCTGACATGAATCTGTTACTCACCCGTTAAACTGAGTTCACCAGAAAAAAACTGGTGCACTCAGTGTAAGAAAAGTGAGCGCCCGCAGGGTGCGCCAGATTTGTAAAGACTGTGCTCCTGGCTTCATAAATCTGGAGCCAAAAGAACTCCTTAGACCAGTTTTCTGCAGCTCTAATTGTGCGCCAAAAAGCATGTTGGAAAAGTGGTGGATTCCCCAATGGCGCCCAAATTGTGGGCCCTTCTGAAAGTCGATAATGAAGACCCCCATTGTGCTTTTTACCGAATGTATGTTTTTCATTGTACATTCACAGTTTGCAGTAAAAAATGCATCTCAACTGCATAAAAATAAAAATGCAGCAATAGGAGTAAAGAGGTGCAGAAATGTAGGGGTACAGTCATGTAGAGGTGTAGGGGTACAGTCATGTACAGGTGTAGGTGTGCAGTCATGTACAGGTGTGGGGTTCAGTCATGTACAGGTGTAGGGGTGCAGTCATGTACAGGTGTGGGGGTGCAGTCATGTACAGGTGTAGGGGTGCAGTCATGTACAGGTGTGGGGTGCAGTCATGTACAGATGTAAGGGTGCAGTCATGTTCAAGTGTAGGGGTGCAGTCACGTACAGGTGTAGGGGTGCAGTCATGTACAGGTGTAGGGGTACAGTCATGTACAGGTGTAGGGGTTCAGTCATCTACTGGTGTAAGGGTGCAGTCATGTACAGGTGTAGGGGTGTAGTCATGTACAGGTGTAGGGGTACAGTCATGTACAGGTGTAGGGGTGCAGTCATGTACAGGTGTGGGGGTGCAGTCATGTACAGGTGTAGGGGTGCAGTCATGTACAGGTGTAGGGGTGCAGTCATGTACAGGTGTGGGGGTGCAAATATGTAGATATATTGAAATATAAAGCTTCAAATATGTACAAATTAGCGGTCATTCATCTTTAGTCTGGACATTTTTTACCCTGGTTTTGGACTTGTTTGATTTATCTTAGAGGGTGGTATATGATATTAGAGGGTGAGATATGATATATAAAATGTTATAAATACTTATATCATTACAGATTTTATTAACTTTGTTATTGATCAACCTGTTATTCCCGGCAGATGACGTTACTTGTGGCTCTGAGGAACATCTGATATCTTCAGATATTACAGCTGATGATTGTGGGATCACACAAGATACATGTATAGAAAACAACAGCAGAAAGGATTTACCCTCAGACCTTCACCGCAACAATCTATCATCTGATCCTATTACATTGGCCATTTATTCTGATACAACACAGACTAAAAGTCCAAAAAGGAGCCACCCCAGAGCAGCCGAGGATCTAAGAGCTGCAACCAGGAAGACGTTTTCTAGTTCTAAAAGTGACAAATGTTTTACTCATAAATGGAATCTCCTCACACATCAGAAAATTCAAACAGGGGAAAAGCCTTTTTCATGTCCAGAATGTGGGAAAAATTTTGTTAAAAAATCAAGGCTCATTGAACATGAGAGAATTCACACAGGGGAGAAGACGTTCTCTTGTTCAGAATGTGACAAATGTTTTTCTCTAAAATCGCATTTTCTTGTACATGAGAGAATTCACACAGGGATGAAGCCGTTTTCATGTTCAGAATGTGGCAAATGTTTTATTCAAAAATCAGATCTAGTTCTTCATGAGAGAATTCACACAGGGGAGAAACCATTTTCATGTTCAGAATGTGGAAAATGTTTTTCTAAAAAATCAAATCTTATTAAGCGTAAGAAAATTCACACCGGGGAGAAGCCGTTTTCTTGTTCAGAATGTGACAAATGTTTTATTGAAAAATCAAAACTTGTTAAACATGAGAGAATTCACACAGGGGAGAAGCCATTTTCTTGTTCAGAATGTGACAAATGTTTTATTCAAAAATCAGATCTAGTTCAGCATGAGAGAATTCACACAGGGGAGAAGCCATTTTCATGTTCAGAATGCGGCAAATGTTTTAGTCAGAAATCGGATCTTGTTAAGCATGAGAGAATTCACACAGGAGAGAAGCCGTTCTCTTGTTCAGAATGTTACAAATGTTTTTCTCTAAAATCGCATCTTCTTGTACATGAGAGAATTCACACAGGGGAGAAGCCGTTTTCATGTTCAGAATGTGGCAAATGTTTTATTCAAAAATCAGATCTAGTGCAGCACGAGAGAATTCACAGGGGAGAAGCCGTTTTCATGCTCAGAATGTGGAAAATGTTTTTCTCTAAAATCAAATCTTCTTGTACATGAGAGAATTCACACAGGGGAGAAGAAGTTCTCTTGTTCAGAATGTGACAAATGTTTTTCTCTAAAATCGCATCTTCTTGTACATGAGAGAATTCACACAGGGGAGAAGCCGTTTTCATGTGCAGAATGTGGCAAATGTTTTTCTAAAAAATCTAATCTAGTTCAGCATGATAGAATTCACACAGGGGAAAAGACGTTCTCTTGTTCAGAATGTGATAAATGTTTTTCTCGAAAATTGCATCTTCTTGTACATGAGAGAATTCACACAGGGGAGAAGCCGTTTTCATGTGCAGAATGTGGCAAATGTTTTATTCAAAAATCAGATCTAGTTCTTCATGAGAGAATTCACACAGGGGAGAAACCGTTTTCATGTTCAGAATGTGGAAAATGTTTTTCTAAAAAATCTAATCTTATTAGGCATAAGAAAATTCACACAGGGGAGAAGCCATTTTCTTGTTCAGAATGTGACAAATGTTTTATTGAAAAATCAAAACTTGTTAAACATGAGAGAATTCACACAGGGGAGAAGCCATTTTCTTGTTCAGAATGTGACAAATGTTTTATTCAAAAATCAGATCTAGTTCAGCATGAGAGAATTCACACAGGGGAGAAGCCATCTTCATGTTCAGAATGTGGCAAATGTTTTAGTCAGAAATTGGATCTTGTTAAGCATGAGAGAATTCACACAGGAGAGAAGCCGTTTTCATGTTCAGAATGTGGGAAATGTTTTATTCAAAAATCAAGACTTGTTCAGCATGAGAGAATTCACACAGGGGTGAAGCCATTCTGATGCTCTGAATGTGGCAAATGTTTTAGTCAGAAATCGTTTCTTGTTAAACATGAGAGAATTCACACAGGGGAGAAGCCATTTTCATGTTCAGAATGTGGCAAATGTTTTATTAAAAAATCAAGTCTTGTTCAGCATGAGAGAATTCACACAGGGGAAAATCCGTTTTCATGTTCAGAATGTGGGAAATGTTTTATTAAGAAATCCAAACTTGTTGAACATGAGAGAATTCACAAAGGGGAGAAGCGGTTTGTGTTAACAATGTGACAAATGTCTTACATTTAAATCCCATCTCTAAACACGTCTCTCATACAGGAAAAACACATTTTAATGTTAAGAATGTGGCAAACATTTTACTTTGATGAAAAACTTTTTACATACGAGAGGAGCCATAAGGGGAGAAGTCTTGTTCTTATTGAACATCTGCATATGTTGAGTTTTATGAAATGCATTAAACTTGCAATAAACTTCACATTAAATAAGAGAACTTGTACAATTATGTAACAAAATCAGAATAAGAGAGAAAATTGTGGAGGATTCGGATAAAGGATCAGCCTGCAGATTTTCTGTGCCATATTTATGATGTGTCAGAGCCAGGGGCATCGCTAGGTCACAATATCTGGAGCACAAGCCCTGTATCTTTAATCCAGCTACTCCATGCCCCAGTAGCCTCTTTAAAAAATAATCATATTACCCTGATTAAAGATTAGAAATGATAGAGGGGAGTAAAAGATTAGCCCTAAAGAGGGCTATCCTTACATATGTTACATGCACCTACCACTGCATCTACCGTAATAGGTAGGTCCGTAGAGGTAGGTTTCCTTTGAGGACCAAGCCACTCTAGGGCTTCCGGACCAAGTCAAATTTTTAAAGTCTGCCCTGTGTCAGTAGAAGTGGTTATAACCTTCAAATGTTTTAACATATCGCGGTAATTTTGATATTGTTTTCTCGTCACACATTGTGCTTCAAATGAGTGGAAATATTTGGATCAAATCTTTTACGTTTAATTATGAAAAAAATAGAAATTTGTCAAAAAATTTTGAAATATTCTAAAATTTCAAAGTTCTAAATTCTTTACTTTTCAAGTAGATAGTCATAGTACCCAAATAACTTTAGAAATAACATTTTCCTAATGTCTGCATTATGTTGGCATGGCTTTTTATTGATTCTTTTCTTTTTCTAGGTTGGTATGGGGGCTTAGAATTGTGGGTGCAATTTTTCACATTTTTATGAAAATCACCAAAACCTTTTCAGTTTTCAAGAGGCCTTATATCAGTAAAACCATATAAGTTACCCCATTATAGAAACTACACCCCTCAATGCATGAGAAAAAACTCTTTAGGTTTTTACAGGGGTAAAAACAAAATGGAGGTGGAATTTACAATTTTGTAATTTTTACATTGGACAATACACGCAGTCCCCGACTTATTACTATCCCTCCACCCCTTGTAATTTCTCAGAGGTTGGCACATGCAGTTTTTAGTTTCTTTTCAACTATATAATTGTAAAATAATTTGGGCAATTTTTTTTCTTTCTTTCTGTCTCTATTATCGCTGCCTTTCTTTATTTTGTACAGAATTCATTCTATGCTCCAGCACAAAGTCAAACAATATGGCTCTGCTTCCCTAATTTCATTAAGGCCTAGGATGCATGGAACCCTTTCAATAATTTGAAAACATATCTTAGTAGTCTGAGTGCGACAAAATTTCCAAACTATAGTTTATAGAGGAATATATGTTTGAACAATTCCGAAAAAAAAAATTCCTTGGATTTTAGGGCATCAGATGTAATCTTGAAATCTTAAGACGCCAAAGAAATTTGATATTTGATGATAATTAATGTGATCTTAAGAACTTAAGAACACCTGACTTACGTACGGCTCCTAGTTACAAACGGACCTCTGGATGTTGGTAATTTACTGTACTTTAGTCCTAGGCTACAATAAACAGCTGTAACAGTTATCACAGGCGTCTGTAATGAAGCTTTAGTGTTAATCCTGGTTCTAATGAAAATCCAACATTTTTAAAATCCAATTGTCACAGAGACCAAAAAAAATTTGGCTGGGGGTTACAATAATAAAGTAAACATTTCCGACTTACATACAAATTCAACTTAAGAACAAACCTTTAGACCCTATCTTGTATGTAACCCGGGACGGTCTGTATAACATAGTTATAAAAAGGCAGCACTAGAAATACAAATTTTACCAATAAAAGTTTATTTTTATCACCAAAACTGATTTTGACTGGAATGAAAATGTAAAATAATTTATACTAAAATGATTTTTAAAAAATCTCTATATTTGAAAGGACATGAATAACACTTTATTGTATGATATTCTTCTGCTCCATGAAGTCATTTCCAGGACAGGGCAGTCACATGGTCATTGGAGACGCCTTGTCTGCATGGATATGCATTTTCTATGGTTCAGGATGTGGAATCAGTAGGGAATCACACAGGGACATTTTTCCTAGTAAATATTTGCAAATGAAGTTATTAAGCTCCATCACAAAGAAGCCGTTTTCATGTTCAGAATGTGACAAGTGTTTTGCTCGTAAATCAAATCTTGGTGGACATAAAAGAATTCACACAGGGGAGAAACCGTTTTCATGTTCAGAATGTGGAAAATGTTTTATTAGGAAATCAGATCTTGTTAAACATGAGAGAACTCACACAGGGGAGAAGCGGTTTGTGTTAACAATGTGACAAATGTTTTATAATGAAATCCCATCTCTAAACACGTCTCTCACACAGGAAAAAGGCAGCTTAATGTTAAGAATGTGACAAACATTTTACTTTGATGAAAAACTTTTTATATATGAAAGGAGCCACAAGGGGAGAAGTCTTGTTGTTATTGAACATCTGCATTTGTAATTGTGTTTGATGTTGTGTTGTATGAGATGCAATAACCAATAAACTTCAGATTGGATTAGAGAACTTGTAAAATTATATAACATTAATTATTATGCTGTATTCCGGTGCCAGTCCTGCTCTTCTCTATTGAGAGGGGTGATAGGGATAAACCCAATATACTCTCATCTATACATATCTTGAGGCCCTTATAAAGAACCTCTTTGTCTTAAATTCACTTATAAAAATAAAACCTCACAAGGTACAGTCAATGCAGGTGACCAGAAAGAACCTTGACCAGGTTATTAATACTCTTAATTGCAGGACTTCTGATTAGTATCAGTGAATAATGACCATTAAGATAGCTTGTGCCAGCTCGCACCTGGCACTTAATGGAAAAATCAATAATGGACTTTATTCACCCTGATATGCCCTGCAAACTAGAACATATGTTAATTATTAACTATAGTTAAATGGAAACTGTCAATTGTTATAATGGTTCAATGAAACTATCCAATAATTGTAAGACAGCTTAACATGTAAACGCCCTTCTTTTGGGTATATAAGACAATGTCATGCACCAATAAAGAAGAGTTTTATTCTGAGAACCAGCGTGTGTTCTTGTCTGAAATTCTCGGCGAGCTCGTCATCATCCTGAATTTGGCTCCTCTCCAATATACTGAATTGTCCCCATTGAGGACTGCCCTAACAGTAAATGGCGCTTCCAATCGCGGGGCAGTTATAAACAGATCGACTTCAGTACGGCAGACCCGGCACCACAACCAGGCTCTCGGCAGTGGAAACACAGACTTCTATTCACCGGTGATCAGGTAAGAAGCTTATTCTTGCAACCTCATTCTGTGTTCCCCCTGCTCATAGTCTGTTAGCCGGATCTGAGGTACAGTATAGATAAGTCTTTCTTCTTTCTGCCCAATGCTTATTGGCAAAGAACCGTAGAATATCCCTGAGATAATTGTATAGGTATATTGGGGAAGGTAAAATTTCTGTGCTGCTATTATATGTTGTCTGTTTGTTTTGAATGTGGTGTGCATGATATGAGTCTACCTTGAAGGCAACTTCCGGCCAGAAAGACTAACCTCTTCCCGTAATACTGGCCTGTCCGGTTTACGCGTGAAAAGACGCCCCTGCTGGCTCCTTATGTTGCTGAATATTCTCACTTCTCGGGGACTGTTAGCTGGAGTCAGAAAGATTGTTTGATTCTATCTCACACTACACAACTTAAAACCCATACATGTTCCCAGAATGCTTGGAAAGGCCTTTCATTATTATCGTTTGTGTGGCATTACTGTGCTTCACACTCTGGCTGATGTATAAGATTTACACACACGCTAAGGTTAATTTAAAACAATTTGGTTTATTTTTCACCCGGGAGCCCAGGGGATTTAGTGACGTGACTCCGGTGTAGTCACATTGGCCAAGTCACAAATCATATTAAAGATCCTGCACACCAACGCACTGAAATACGCTCGTTGAGCTCAGTTATAAATAAGTGGGTACCGCAAGTTGCAGGACAGAAGTAAATAAGGACCGGGGTGATTGTTAAAAAGAGGAACCAGCCAGAGGACGCGCAATAGTACTATGGGAAACACGATAGGAAACACCCATGATTGTGGGGAAAGTTGTAGTGCTCATGAGATAGTACTTAGAAGAAAAGGAAAAGCAACTATCAAGGACTCCAGGAGAATGATAAAGAAATTAGGAATGGAGAGTGATCCCTTAGACCACACCCTTTGGGAATCAGCATTAGTGACCAGTACGGGGTGGATCCGGGACAATAACTTAGTTAGGCAAGCAAAGGCTTGGGCGCAGGTAGCAAAGGAAATGAAACAGGAGGGGGATTGGGAAAAGGAAGAAACCCCAAAGGGAATTAGATACAGGAAGAAAACAAAAATGCCCCCACCATACCAGCCAGGTACTCCAGCTGTGCCCCTTTTTACAGTTTCCACACCACAAGGGCCAGAAGGATGGACTTGTGTGTGTGGACAGCAGAACCCAGACTGGAGGGAAATTTGTTCTGCTTGTAGAAGACCCAAACCCAGAAATTCGACAGGACTATACCCTGTCCTGTTCAAACATAAAAGTATACGCGTTAAAGAGGATGGGGAGTCTGCCCAGGATATCCCCACTATGGACCGGACAGAGGGTACAGAAATGGGGGCTGAAGGAGGGATAGAAGAGGCTACCTTCAAAGGGCTGTCAGGAACATCAACCCCCTCAAAACCACGCACTAGGGTAACCACTACTACAACCTCAGAGTATAAGCCATGGTCCCCAAGCGATCAGATGTCATTACTCTCACAGGCACCAGACCCTCTAGATGAGCCCATGGCATTTTATAGGTGGATGTCTTACCTCCATGAATCATTTTCATGTACATGGAGAGATTTTGAGGCCATAGTTAGAGCAAAAGTAGGGGAGGCCAGGCTACAATCAGTGATGGAGGTGATAAATCAGCGGGGGAGGCCACTGGAACGGTGGGATGCGCACGTCCGTAGTACACGATCAGGAGACCAATTTTTAGAAGGACTACTGGATTGGTGTAAACAAAGAGTGCAGGAGTCCTCAATTTCTCTCTCCGATGTTAGGCAAGGTCCAAAAGAGTCCGTTGATCAGTTTTGGGGTAGATTAAGACTAAAACATAAGGATTTGGGATTTGAGCATGAGGGAGAGGCCGGACGGAGGCTCTTCCATAATGCCTTTATGGAAGGTCTCAAGCCACAAATTAGGCAAAAAGTGCAAGCCTCCAAACCTGAATGGAGGACTTGTAAAATTGAGAATTTGGTAAAAACGGCAAAAGGTGTAGAACTGGACATGCATAACAAGCCGGTTCAAATACAGTATATGGCAGAAACAGCCGGATATGATAAAACAAAAAGTGGTCAGATTAGGGAATCCCGCAGGAGACTCATATGTTTCAATTGTGGGAAACCAGGACATATTCAGAGGCAATGTAGGCTCCCAAGGAAAACCCGTGAAGGTCCCGAGGAGACTCCAAATGGAGCCTCCACAAGGCAACCATAGGATCTCGGCAACCCCGTAAATTTATATCCCCTAAAGGTACCCTCAAATGCAGGACCTCAGGGGATAATCCCAGTATGCCTTCCAGATGGTTCAAAAATCCCATTCCTGGTGGATACGGGGGCAGCCAGAACAGTTATCCGCCAGGAACATGTAAACCCACTTGATATCTCAAAAGAGACCCTATATACACAGGGATTTGAAGGGTTAGTGCAGGAATGCCAATTAACTAAACCACTGTCCCTAAAACTAGCTGACCATACATGTTTAACCAGATTAATTGTTAGTGACAAATCACCTGTCAATTTACTAGGTGGAGACGTACTGCAAGCAATACAGGCACACGTCATTTACAGGCCGGACGGTACTGTAGCCCTACAATCGGGAATCCCAGAAGAGGAGCTGTGTAAAGTCTTAGCATGTTTACACATACCAGACATTAACATTGAATCAGAGGATGATGAGGCGTTACAAAATGTGCCAGAGAACTTGTGGGCTAAATCTAAAACTGATATTGGTCACATGCCCGTGCCCCCGGTGATGATTACACTCAAACCAGGATCAAAACCCCCTCAGATTAAGCAATACCCGCTGAGCATGGCTCAAGAAGAAGCCATTGGGAAAAACATTAAAGCTCTTATAGCTTCAGGGGCCATAAAACCCACAAAGTCTGTCGCGAATACACCATTGTTCCCCATTAAAAAGAAGGGGAAAAAGGGAGAACAAGTCACATATAGGATGGTACATGATCTAAGAGCTGTCAACGCTGTCACTGAGCTACTCACTCCTGTTGTGCCCAACCCCCACACCATTCTAGCACAAATACCCACCTCTGCTGTTTACTTCACCGTCATAGACCTTGCGAATGCCTTCTTCTCTGTACCTTTACACCCTGACTGTCAGTATTTGTTTGCATTTACCTTTGGGGGTCGGCAATATACTTGGTTGGTATTGCCACAGGGAGCTCATAATTCTCCTACCTTGTATACTGCCGCACTGCAACTTGTTTTGCAAAGTTGGATCTTCCCCCATGCTGAGGTCGTTCTACTCCAGTATGTGGATGATCTACTTCTATGTGCCCCTTCGAGACAAGTATGCTGTGAAGCTACGGTCTCCCTACTTCAGCATCTTGCAAACAACGGCTGCAAAGCATCCAAAGACAAGTTACAATTCTGTCGACTTAAAGTTGTATTTTTGGGACACTGCATCTCAGCTGGAGCTCGCCATCTCACTGATGAAAGGAAAAGAGCAATTGAGTCACTGAACCCACCTGCGGGAATACAACAACTCCGTACCTTCTTGGGTTTAGTCTCATATTGCAGACCTTGGATCCGCTCTGCATCCATTCTCATGCAACCACTGTATGATTGTTTGGGCACACAGCCTTTCCAACTCACTTCAGAAGCCCTGGATTGCTTCTACTCACTCAGATTGGCAATTGTTTCAGCTCCAGCCCTGGGTACTCCCGACTACACAAAAATGTTCTCATTATACTGCACTGAGAAGAAAGGACATGCTACAGGGGTACTAGTCCAAAAGCATGGTCAGCAAAACAGACCAGTAGCTTATTATTCAGCAAGACTAGATCCAGTTGCTAGGGGTGCACCCTCTTGTGTTAGGGCGGTAGCTGCTGTCTCAATACTATTACACAAAGCTTCTGAAATCGTATTAGATTATGCAGTGATGGTCTACACCCCACATGATTTACACAGCATTCTCAACCAAGTACAACCTAAACACCTCTCTATGGCTAGGCAGCTAAGACTACAGTGTGCACTGCTCATGCCACCAAATGTTACCTTAAAAAGGTGTTTGACATTGAATCCTGCCACTCTGATTCCCATCGGTGGGGAAGATGCAATGTCAAAGGGGGGAGAAGGGCAAGGAAATTCCCTATTTTTGAATTCCTTAACGGAAGAGGAACTTCAAACCTCTCAACATGAACATGATTGTCTGGCTATTATGGCCCAAGAAACCTCGGGTTTCTCACATGTTTTTGATGTACCAATGTGTAATCCTGATTTCGAGTTTTTTGTAGATGGATCAAGGAGCATTGGAGAAGACGGACGGTTCTACACTGGGTATGCAGTGGTCACACAACAGGAGGTAGTAAAAGCTGAACCACTCCCTCCCCATATGTCAGCGCAGGAGGCTGAGTTGAAGGCACTCATTGAAGCACTTAGAGAGGCAACGGGAAAAAGGTGCAACATATACACGGACTCCCGATATTCCTTTGGGGTGGCCCATGATTATGGCCCTATATGGAAAGCCAGGGACTTCCTCACCTCCACAGGTAGCCCAGTAAAACATGGGGATCTCCTTAAACAGCTGATGGAAGCACTGTTACTTCCTCAAGAAGTAGCCATAGTGAAGGTGAAGGCACACACTAAGCTTGATACTGACGAAGCACGAGGCAACGATAGGGCAGACAAAGCAGCTAAAAAGGCGGCCAGAAAACCAAGGGTGGCAGAGGTCCCGGAAATATCACAGGTTATGGTGAGTACCGAGCATAACCAAGTGTTTGACTTCAGTATTTTACAGGCTCTAACTCGGCAAACTACCGGGGAAGAGAGGAAGATCTGGTCGAAGGCTGGCGCTCGGGAAGAGTCTGATCTGTGGAAGCTGGGAGAGAGAATATGCCTACCAAGATCAATGTATCCTATGATGGCTCAAGCTGCCCATGGTCCTACTCACTTGTCCAAAAATGCCATGTGCTCTTTAGTGGACAAACAATGGTTTGCACCAGGTTTTACCACAGTAGCTACTAGATTTTCACAGGCATGTTTAACATGTGTCCGACACAATCCAGGTAGTGCAGTAAAGGTTCCCCAAAAACACACGCCCAAACCTCTCTATCCGTTTCAACGACTGCAGATTGACTTCATACAATTACCGAAGGTTGGTACGTATGAATATGTCCTGGTATGTGTTGATCTCTTCTCAGGGTGGCCGGAAGCCTTCCCGATGCCAAAAGCCACGGCCAGAGCAACTGCCAAGAAACTAATATCTGAAGTTTTCTGCAGGTTTGGTCTCCCAGAAACCATAGAGTCCGATAGAGGGAGCCATTTTACTGGGGAAATAATGCAAAATGCCATGCAGATGTTAGGGGTCACACAGGCACTACACACGCCGTACCGCCCACAAGCCAGCGGAAAGGTAGAAAGATTAAATGGCACTCTTAAACTGAAAATCCAAAAAGCTTGTGAAGACATAGGAAAACCCTGGACAGAATGTTTGCCGCTAGCCTTGTATTCCATGAGGTACACTCCTAATAGGAAGACAGGACTGTCCCCTTTTGAGATTTTGTTTGGGACAGCCCCCAGGCTAGGCTTATACTTCCCTCAAACATTGCAACTACAATGCGATAGCCTTACTAGTTATGTCCAGAATCTTCACAAGAAACTCTTGTCTGTACATAAACAAGTGTATGATTCTATTCCAGATCCGGAGAGTCGAGAAGGAACCCACTCTCTCCTGCCAGGAGACTGGGTAGTGGTGAAGAGGCATACTAGAAAACCACTAGAACCGAGATTTGACGGTCCATACCAAGTCCTCCTCACCACAGCAACCGCAGTGAAACTAGAAGGAAAACCCAACTGGATTCACGCCAGTCATTGTAAAATCTTCCGGGCAAAGGATGATTCTGACCCTAATCCTGCTGATGCTCTCCCTGCAAATGGGGGAGCCAAAGAACGGCCTGATAACCAAGAATAACACCATGACTATAATGTGGTTTAACTCCTCGGCCCCAGTTGTCACTTTCTACTTTGATTTTTGTGCCATAGTACGATGTACACTAAACCTCAAATTTGGTAAAGTTCGAGGGGATATAAATTATAAACATCTCACTGGGTCCAGGGGAGCAGTAACATATATTTGTGTAACCAGGCCAGGAAACGAACGGTGTAAGCACTGGTCAGATGCTGCCTGGAATACAGGCACTTCATGGGGATATACTCCAGAGGAGGCCCTTATTCGTCTGAGCCCAACGGGTGAGCCCCTTCTTAAAAGAATGACCATAACCAGGGCTAATCCTAGGTTGGATTGTAATCCGTCCCTATCAATCAAAAGGGACTGGACTTTATCTTGTGATCCCCATGTTATAAATATATACCAACCTTCCCTTGGAGATGAAGGTCTTTATGTCCTGGGATTATTTATTCCTGGTAGGTCAACCCAACAAGGCACCTTCCTATTGAAGGCCATACCTACTCAAGGAAATGAAGCTATAGGTCCAGAAAAAGCATCTGTGTTAGATTTGAACTTCCAGGTGTTAGAAAATCTAAACTACGAGGATAAGATTGCTATAGAAACAGGGTATACAGAAAGGAATGAATGGCTCAGCTGGATGAAATATACCGCTAATCTAAATAACCGTTCCAATTGTATAGCCTGTGCCACTGCCAGACCTCATTTAGGGACAATCCCATTTAAGCTTTCTGATGATTTAAAAGGCCTAAAGTGTATTCTAGCCATGTATAATATTTCACATGAGCCTACTGATGACTTATGCCTTACCCTCGCCAAACTGTACCCACCTGCCCGGATAGATCAGGTGCCCCCTAGAGTTTCTGCCTACCCAGGTAATTATACATGCTTTCAAAGAAATGGAGAAGGGAAAAATGTGGGTAATTTAACCTTGGAGTATTGCAGTGATTGCACAGTGATAGATGAAGATAAAGATGGGTATGAAGCTCAGTGGTTCCTTAATCAGAGTATGTCTAGGACCGATATATGGTGGCTATGTGGGGATATGAAATTAAGACCTAGGCTGCCCGCAAGCTGGACAGGTAGTTGTACACTGGTACAGGTACTGATGCCCTTTCAACTAATTTCTTCAGAGGAAATCCGTAGTGGGCGACTTGATGTGGACCACCTGCAAAGGACAAAGAGATCCTTGCCTGGTGGTTCTTTTGATCCTAGGGTATACATAGATAATATTGGGGTCCCACGCGGGGTACCAGATGAATTTAAGGCTAGAAATCAAATAGCAGCAGGATTTGAATCTGTACTTTTTTGGTGGGTTACAGTTAATAAAAATGTAGATTGGATTAATTATATATATTATAATCAACAAAGATTCATAAATTATACTAGAGACGCAGTCCGAGGTATAGCTGAACAACTGGGACCAACATCTTTGATGACATGGCAAAATAGGATGGCTTTAGACATGCTGTTAGCAGAAAAAGGGGGGGTATGTAAAATGTTCGGGACTTATTGTTGTACATATATACCGAATAATACCGCTCCCGACGGAAGTGTCACCAAAGCGTTGGAGGGTCTCACATCGCTATCAGAAGAACTAGCGGAAAATTCAGGGATTGATAACACTTTTACTAATTGGCTGGAGTCTTGGTTGGGAAAATGGAGTGGCCTAGTATCGAGTCTCTTCATCTCACTCGCAGTAGTAACCGCCATTTTTATCACATGTGGATGCTGTGTTATACCTTGTGTACGAGGGCTGATTCAACGGTTAATTGACACATCTATCACTAAGACAATGTATGTGGAAATGCAATCTACACTCCATCATGGAGACTACGACGATGAGAGGGAAAGAATGTTGTGAGAATAAAATATGAGGTTCTCTCACTCTGGGGAATTCAGTGAAGAAACATAATCTGAAGTCTGACAATGGTCTTTTACCATTGAAGTACGTAGGGTGAGGAGAGGCTCATATTTGTTCTCAAAAGGAGGGATTGATAGGGATAAACCCAATATACTCTCATCTATACATATCTTGAGGTCCTTATAAAGAACCTCTTTGTCTTAAATTCACTTATAAAAATAAAACCTCACAAGGTACAGTCAATGCAGGTGACCAGAAAGAACCTTGACCAGGTTATTAATACTCTTAATTGCAGGACTTCTGATTAGTATCAGTGAATAATGACCATTAAGATAGCTTGTGCCAGCTCGCACCTGGCACTTAATGGAAAAATCAATAATGGACTTTATTCACCCTGATATGCCCTGCAAACTAGAACATATGTTAATTATTAACTATAGTTAAATGGAAACTGTCAATTGTTATAATGGTTCAATGAAACTATCCAATAATTGTAAGACAGCTTAACATGTAAACGCCCTTCTTTTGGGTATATAAGACAATGTCATGCACCAATAAAGAAGAGTTTTATTCTGAGAACCAGCGTGTGTTCTTGTCTGAAATTCTCGGCGAGCTCGTCATCATCCTGAATTTGGCTCCTCTCCAATATACTGAATTGTCCCCATTGAGGACTGCCCTAACAGTGGTCTGCTCACCCATCTTCTCTCCAGCAGGGGGCCGAATGTTTGCCCATGCTATGCTGCACATACTTTAACATAAAAATCGATACCCTCATCTGTCAGAAGCAGGAATTACTATTTCAGGCCATGCATCTTTTTATTTTTCGTTTTAAAGACACAATTTAGTTTTCATCCTTACAATTAACCCTTCAATGACCACTGTATCAGGTTTTTACAGTGTCAGAGGAAGTTTGCAGGATATCAGGTCCTGTTGGTGCCTGCTGGTTATGTTATCACAGCCCAGTCCCTGCACCAACACCCAGGAATGGAAAAGCTTCAATCCTGGGTATTTAACCCCTTTGAAACCGTAGTCAAACCTGGACTGCAGTGCCTTAGCGGGTGCAGCTAAAGGGCTAATAACAGGTTTACAAGGGTATAAATCGATTTTCCATTGGAGTCTGACCCTGGCATTGACAAGGGTGAAAATTGCAGTAAAAATCCACAGCATTCTGTATAAATGTGCACACAATATGGAATGGCTATAGAGATTACAATGCTAGAATGCAAAAATAATGAAAATTTAAAAAAAAATAAAATAACCCCAATTTAGCTAGAACTGATATAAAACGTAATATACAGTAAAAATCACAAGCAGGTATCAGTTTAGGTATCACTGCGTTTCAAACAAAATATGAAAACAGTTATTACAGATGGTGGAACCCCTATGGAACCCAAATGTCTGAAACGCTACTTTTACACCATTTTACATACCATAAAAAATGAATTCAAAAGTAATCAAAATGTTGCACAGGCATCAAAATGGTAACAATGAAAACATCAGCTCATTTTTCAGAAAATGACACCTCACACAGCTCCATAAGTATGAAAAAGATATTAGCGCCAGAAGTTGGCAAAATTGTTTTTTTTTTCGTACACATTTGTTTAATTTTTGAAAATGTATTAAAGGAAACCTACCATTTCAAATGGTTGGTGTAAGCTGTAAACACCGAGAACAGCTCAGGGTGAGCTGGTGCCGGTGCTTAGTTTCGTTAGTGTTAAAACCGCGGTATTGCGGTTTTAACACTTTTTAAACTTTATAGCAGAAACTGCTTTGGCGCCGAAACAGCTTTTGCTTTAAAGTTTAAAAAGTGTTAAAACCGCGATACCGCGTTTTTAACACTAACGAAACTAAGCACCGGCACCAGCTCACCCTGAGCTGGTGCTCGGTGTTTACAGCTTACACCTACCATTTGAAATGGTAGGTTTCCTTTAAAGCACAATAAAACCTGTATAAATTGGGATCACCTTGATCGTACTGAACCAAAGAATAAAGTAGATGTATCGTTTGGAGTCCAGAGTGAAAGTCGTAAAAACAGATCCCACAAGAAAGTGCCACAAATGTGGGGGTTTTTTTGCCAATTTAAAACACATTTTGATTTTTTTTCCAGCTTCCCAATACAAGCCATGATATTATAAATAATGTCATGGAGTAGTAAAATTTGTTATACAGAAAATAAGCCCTCACACAGCTCTGTACACAAAGAAATGTAAAAGATATGTAAAAAGTTACAGATTTTTAAATGTGGGGGCGAAAAATGAACAAAAAAAATGCTGCATCCATAAGGGGTTAAGAAATCTTCAAATATATATATAAAAAAAGATCTATCAAGTTATGTAGTATACAGGGTATGTCCCACCTGGGCCAGTGATTGGTCTATTTTAGTCTTATTGACGTGACATTGCACTTCATCCCGAGATGGGCTGAGCCCTCTCCATGCAAGGTGGGCCTTTGCTGCAAATTGCAGCAAACACCCACCTGTAACACCAGCGATCGGTGGCAGTACTGACCTGTAAATGCCTCTGGTAAGGCTTCTGGAGGCCCTAGGGGAGCATGGGCTCAGCCATATTAGATTTGATTACTGTCCCCCTGTGAAGTCATCGGAGGCAGAAATCAGTTACCAGGACAGCCTTGGGTCATACAAAGATCCGAGGCTGTCTCGTTTTGTGTCCCGTTTTAACTACACAATGCAATAAATAATGTACAAAATCCCCATATACTGCCATACTGTAGTATGGCAGTGTATGGTAGGATCAATCAGACAACCTAGGGTTAAAGTAACCTAGGGGGTTTTAAAAATAGTAAAGTAAAAAAAAGCTATATTAAAAACCCTAATAATTCAAATCACCCCCCTTTCACTAGAAGTCATATTAATATAAATAAACAGTAAAGATCATAAACACATTAGATATTACCGCATTCAAAATGCCCAATCTATCATAAAATAATACTGGTTTTGTCACTTCGTTTAACTCTGTAATGGAAAATAGTGCACAAAATCGCAAATGGCACTTTTTTGCCATTTTGAAAAATATAAAAAATTCAATAAAAAGTGAACAAAGGAATGCACCATCCTAATAATAGAAGCATTGAAAACTTCATCAAAAGTCACAAAAAATAACACCACCCACAGCTCTATACACCAAAGTATGAAAAAGTTATTACTGCCAGAAGAGGGCAAAATGAAGAATTTTCTTTTTGTACAGGTTTTAATTTTTGTACATGTATGAAAACATTATAAAACCTATACAAATTTGTTATCTCAGTGATCGTACTGACCCACATAATGATGATCTGTCATTTGGGGCACACAGTGAAAGCTGTAAAATCCAAGCCCACAAGAAAATGGCGAAAATGCATTTTTCATCATTTTCACTGCATTCAAAAAAAATTCTGCTTCCCAGTACATGGCATAGAATAGTATATACCGTCACTATGAAGTGCAATTTGTTATGCAGAAAACAAAGCAAAACAGAGCTCTTTACATGGAAAAATAAAAAAAAGTTATTGCTTTTTAGAAGTGGGGAGTAAAAAATGGAAAGGCAAAAACAAAAAAGGTTGTTAGAGGATTTACATTATTCTTTCTCATATCATCAACCTGGGGGATTTTCCTTTGTTTAACCGGTTAAGGACTGGGCCCTTTCCTGTTTTTTCAATTCCATTTTTCACTCCCCACCTTCAAAAATCTAGAACTTTTTTGTTTTTACACGTAAAGAGCTGTTTGATGGCTTGCTTTCTGCGTAACAAATTGCACTTCATAATGATGGTATTAAATATTCCATGCCATGTACTCGGAAGCAGGAAAAAATTTCCAAATGCAGTGAAAATGGTGAAAAAACGCATTTGCGCCATTTTCTTGTGGGCTTGGATATTACGTCTTTCACTAAGCGCCCCAAATTACATGTCTACTTAATTCTTTGGGTGCGTACGATAAAGGATATACCAAATTTGTATAGGTTTTATAATGTTTTCATACATTTACAAAAATTAAAACCTCCTGTACAAAAATAATTTTTTTGATTTTACCAAATTCGGGCGCTAATAACTTTTTTATACTTTGGTGTACGGAGCTGGGCTTGGTGTCATTTTTTGCGAAATTTGATAATATTTTCAATGATATCATTTTTAGGACTGTACGACCTTTTGATCACTTTTTATAGATTTTTTTATATTTTTCAAAATGGCAAAAAAGTGCCATTTTCGACTTTGGGCGCTATTTTCCGTTACGGGGTTAAACGCATTGAAAAACCGTTATCATATTTTGATAGATCGGGCATTTTCGGACGCGTCGATACCTAATGTGTTTATGATTTTTACTGTTTATTTATATTTATGTCAGTTCTAGGGAAAGGGGGGTGATTTGAAATTTTAGGTTTTTTTATTATAATTTTTTTTTGTGCTATCAGCACATGAAGGGGTTAAAACGAAATAGCCTCGGGTATTCGGAAGACCCGAGGCTACCATGGAGATGGATCGCCACTCCCCGATGACGTCACGGGGAGCGGTGATCCCAGGTAAGATGGCGGCGCCCATGTGCCGCTATCTTTTTGAAGCTGCCGGCAACTTTGCCGGCAGCCATCGCTGTGATAACACCCGCGATCGGTGAGTTCTCTCCATGCAGCGCGACCCGACCGCCGCCGTGAATACACGGCGGGCGGTCGCGAACCGGTTAAAAAGAAACATTGAACAGATTGACCTTCTCCTTATTTCCCTACAGCATGAACCCATGTTATTTTTTATTTCCCTTTACCATGACCCCAGGTTATTCCTCATCTCCCTCCAACATGACCCCAGGATATTCCTCATCTCCCTCCACCATGACCCCAGGATATTCCTCATCTCCCTCCACGATGACCCAAGGTTATTCCTCATCTCCCTCCACCGTGACCCCAGGTTATTCCTCATCTCCCTCCGCCATGACCCCAGGTTATTCCTCATCTCCCTTCACCATGACCCCATGTTATTCCTCATCTCCCTTCACCATGACCCCATGTTATTCCTCATCTCCCTCCACCATGACCCCATGTTATTCCTCATCTCCTTCCACCATGACCCCATGTTATTCCTTATTTCCCTTTACCATGACCCCAGGATATTCCTCATCTCCCTCCAACATGACCCCAGGTTATTCCTCATCTCCCTCCAACATGACCAGAGGTTATTCCTCATCTCCCTCCAACATGACCCCATGTTATTCCTCATCTCCCTCCACCATGACCCCATGTTATTCCTCATCTCCCTCCACCATGACCCCAGGTTATTCCTCATCTCCCTCCACCATGACCCCATGTTATTCCTCATCTCCCGCCACCATGACCCCATGTTGTTCCTCAGAGGTTGCCACTTTCAGTTTCTAGTTTCTTGTCGCTTTTATAACTGGGAAATAATTTTGGTCTTGTTTTTGCTTTCTTTCTGTCTCTATTTTTGTTGCCTTTCTTTGTTGTTTACAGAATGTATTTTTCGCTCCGGTACAAAGTTAAACGATACGGCTTTGCTTCCATAATTTTTTTCATAAAGCGCTTGTGTGCATGGAACCCTTTATTTAATTTAATTAAAAAAAAATCTAAGTAGTCTATATGCTACAACACTTCAAATCTATAGTTTATGAAAGAATTTATGTTTAAAAAGTTAAGAAATAAAAATGTTCCTTTTATTTTAGGGCATCAGATACAATTTTGAAATTTTAAGACGCCACAGAATTTAGATAATTGATGCTAATTAATGTGACCAGACTAGAGATGAGCGAACATACACTTCCGAGCTTGATGCTCGTTCGAGCATTAGCGTACTCGAAACTGCTCGTTGCTCGGACGAATACTTCGCCCGCTCGAGAAAATGGCATCTCACGCCGTTTTGCTTTTTGGCGGCCAGAAACAGAGCCAATCACAAGCCAGGAGACTCTGCACTTCACCCAGCATGACGTGGTACCCTTACACGTCGATAGCAGTGGTTAGCTGGCCAGATCAGGTGACCCTGGAATAGACTAGCCCCTGCCTGCGCTGCTCGGATCATTCTGTGTCTGGATGCCGCTAGGGAGAGAGCTGCTGCTGGTCAGGGAAAGCGTTAGGCTGTTCTATTAGAATAGTGTTAGGCAGGAGTGATTCAACAAGAACCCAACAGCCCTTCTTAGGGCTACAATAACGTTATACATTTTTTTTTTTTATTTGCTGCTAGTACCATATTGTGAGGAATTTGCAGGGGGACTTGCTACCGTTGTGTTTAGCTCTTAGTGACACACATATTCACCTCAAACACCAAAGTGGGACAATTTATTAGGGGTTTGATTTCAATTAGGCACAGTCTGCCAGTTTCTTTTTATTTTACGTTTATTTTTTGATAACTCAGCGTCATCTCATCTGGCATAGCAGTGTGCTTTCATACTTGGCTAGAAAATAGCCATAGGAGAATCCAAACGGCTTACTTAGGCCTACAATAGCGTTATATATTTTATTTCTGGTTGATCTGCTGGTGGCTGGCCTTGCTGTAGTGCATCTACTACCATATTGTGAGGAATTTGCAGGGAGACTTGCGACCGTTGTGTTTAGCGCTTAGTGACGCACATATCCATCGCAAAGACCGAAGTGGGACAATTTATTAGGGGTTTGATTGAAATTAGGCACAGTCTGCCATTTCCTTTTTATTTTACGTTTATTTTTTCATAACTCAGCGTCATCTCATCTGGCATAGCAGTGTGCTTTCATAGTTGGCTAGAAAATAGCCATAGCAATAGGATAGCATCGTTTGGTTTTAAAAACTAAAAAACACAAAAAAAACCACAAAAAAAAAGTAAAAAAAAAATTAAAGTTATAACTTTCATTTTCAAAATGTTTAACCCGAGGGCTAGGGGTAGTGGACGAGGGCGGGGACGTGGGCGCCCTACTACTGCAGGGGTCAGAGGCCATGGTCCTGGGTGGGGTGAGACACCACCTGCTGATGAGGGAGCAGGGGAACGCCGCAGAGCTACACTCCCTAGGTTCATGTCTGAAGTTACTGGTGGTAGAGCACTGTTGAGGCCAGAACAGTGTGAATAGGTGATGTCGTGGATTGCCGACAATGCTTCGAGCAATTTGTCCACCAGTCAGTCTTCCACGCAGTCCACCCATGTCACCGAAATCGGCACTCCTCCAGCTCCTGCACCTCAGCCTCCTCCCCCCCCAGTCTGCCCCCTCCCAGGAAAATTTGGCATTTGAACCGGCATACTCTGAGGAACTGTTTTCTGGACCCTTCCCACAGTCACAAACCACTTGTCCGGTTGCTGCTGAGCTATTTTCCGATGCCCAGGTTTTCCACCAGTCGCAGTCTGTGGGCGATGATGACCTTCTTGACGTAGTGGAAGAAGTGTGTAAAGAGGTGTCCGACGATGAGGAGACACAGTTGTCAGACAGTGGTGAAGTTGTTGTCAGGGCAGGAAGTCCGAGGGGGGAGCAGACTGAGGGATCGGAGGATGATGAGGTGACAGACCCAAGCTGGGTTGAGAGGCCGGGTGAACACAGTGCTTCTGAGACGGAGGAGAGTCCTCGACCAGAACAGGTTGGAAGAGGCAGTGGTGGGGCCAGACGGAGAGGCAGGGCCAGAGCTGGTGCATCAGCGCCAAATGTGTCACGTAGTGAAGCTCCCGTGGCGAGGGCTCCCGCGGCGAGGGCTAGATTTTCAGAAGTCTGGAGGTTCTTTAAGGAAACACCGGATGACCGACGGACTGTGGTGTGCAACCTTTGCCAAACCAGGATCAGCAGGGGTTCCACCACTACTAGCTTAACTACCACCAGTATGCGCAGGCATATGAATGCTAAACACCCCACTCAGTGGCACCAAGCCCGTTCACCTCCGGCCGTGCACACCACTGCTCCTTCCCCTGTGTCACATGATAGTCAGCCCCCTGCCCAGGACCCTGGCACAAAAACCCCATTGTCGCCTCCACGATCCTCCACAGCATCCACCAGCGTTCAGCTCTCCATACCCCAGACGCTGGAGCGGAAAAGGAAATATAGTGCAACCCACCCGCACGCCCAAACCCTTAATGTCCACATCTCCAGATTGCTTAGCCTGGAGATGCTGCCCTATAGGCTGGTAGAGACCGAGGCCTTTCGCAACCTCATGGCGGCGGCCACCCCTCGGTATTCGGTCCCCAGCCGCCACTACTTTTCCCGATGTGCTGTCCCAGCCCTGCACCAGCACGTGTCAGACATCATCATCCGTGCTCTGACCAACGTCGTTTCTGACAAGGTCCACCTGACCACGGACACGTGGACGAGTGCTGCCGGGCAGGGCCACTATATATCGCTGACGGCACATTGGGTTAACTTGGTGGAGGCTGGGACCGAGTCTGACCCTGCGGCTGGTCATATACTGCCGACGCCGAGGATTGCGGGGCCTACCTCGGTCCAGGTCTTTCAGGCCTACTATGCCTCCTCCTCCTCCCACCCCTCCTCCACCTCCTCCTCCGAACTACCATCCGTGGGCATGGCGCCATCAGTCGCTAGCTCTAGGCACAGCAGCAGTGCCGTCGCTAAGCGACAGCAGGCGGTGCTCAAACTGTTGAGCCTAGGCGATAAAAGGCACACCACCCAAGAACTATTACAGGGCATCACGGCGCAGATTGATCTGTGGCTGGCACCGCTGAACCTGAAGCCAGGCATGGTTGTGTGTGACAACGGCCGTAACCTGGTGGCGGCTCTGCAACTCGGCAGACTGACACATGTGCCATGCCTGGCCCATGTGTTAAATCTGATAGTTTAGCGTTTCCTCAAGACATACCCCAATCTGTCTGATTTGCTCACGAAGGTGCGCCGCATCTGTGCGCATTTCAGGAAGTCCAGCACAGATGCTGCCACTCTCAGGGCAGCGCAGCGCCGCCTCCAACTGCCCGCTCACTGACTGTTGTGCGACGTGCCCACGAGGTGAAATTCAACATTAACCATGTTATCCAGAGTTTACCAGCAGCGCAGAGCGATTGTAGACTGCCAGATGTCAACTTCCACCAGAACTGGTAGTCAGGTCAGTCAGCTTCCTCAAGTCTACAATGAGGAGTGGACGTGGATGTCTGATATCTGTCAGGTGCTGAGTAACTTCGAGGAGTCAACACAGATGGTCAGTGGCGATGCCGCCATCATCAGCCTCACCATCCCGCTGCTTGGCCTCTGATCAGCATGAAGTCGGAAGCTTTGCGCTTGTCACAAGAGACGGGGGAAGAAGATTCCCTTGTTGATAGCCAAAGCACCCTCAGGTCTGTTTCTCAGCGCATATCGGAGGAGGTGGAGGAGGATGAGGAGGAAGAGGAGGAGAATGTTGGCGAGACACAAGAGGGGACCATTGTTCAGTTTTTCACTGTTCAGTGTGTATGGGCAGAAGAAGAGGAGTTGGAGGAGTTGGAGGAGAAGGAAATGGACAGTCAGGCCAGTGAGGAGAGTGAATTCTTGCGCGTTGGGACTCTGGCGCATATGGCAGATTTCATGCTAGGCTGCCTATCCCGTGACCCTCGCGTTCAAAGAATTTATTCCAGCACCGATTACTGGGTATTCACTCTCCTGGACCCACGGTACAAGCAAAATCTTTCCACTCTCATCCCTGGAGAGGAAAGGAGTGTGAGAATGCATGAATACCAGCAGGCCCTGGTGCACAAGCTGAAACAGTATTTCCCTTCTGACAGCGCTAGCGGCAGAGTGCGTAGTTCTGCGGGACAAGTAGCGAGGGAGAGTAGGCGAGCAGGCAGCTTGTCCAGCACTGGCAAGGGTACGCTTTACAAGGCTTTTGCCAGCTTTATGTCACCCCAGCAAGACACTGTCACCTGTCCCCAGTCTTGGCAGAGTAGGGCTGATCTTTACAGAAAGATGGTGAGGGAGTACGTAGCTGACCATACCATCGTCCTAAATGATCACACAGCTCCCTACAACTACTGGGTTTCAAAGCTGGACATGTGGCACGAACTGGCGCTGTACGCCTTGGAGGTTCTCGCCTGCCCTGCCGCTAGCGTGTTGTCCGAGCGGGTTTTCAGTGCAGCTGGTGGCATCATCACCGATAAGCGTACACGCCTGTCGACTGACAGCGCTGACAGGCTGACGCTTATTAAGATGAATAAAGCCTGGATTTCTCATAATTTCCAATCTCCACCAGGTGAAAGAAGCTCAACCTGAATAATTTATGCACTCCTCCTCCTCATTTTCCTCCTTCTCCTCCTCTTTGTACACTAAAGCAGAGGAAACTGGCTATTTTTTGACAGGGCCCACTGGCTCTAGCTATAGTACTCTATGCATTTAATTTTTCTGGAGGGCCACCTACCCGGTCCTCTGTTTTAAACAATTTTTGGGACTGCCACATACAGGCACTCAATCTATTCAATTTTTCTGGAGGGCCACCTACCTGCTCCTCTGGTTTGAAAACTTTTTTGGACTGCCACATACAGGCACTCAATCTATTTCATTTTTCTGGAGGGCCACCTACCTGCTCCTCTGGTTTGAAAACTTTTTTGGACTGCCACATACAGGCACTATCCAAATTAAATTGTCTCCATAGCAGCCTCCACACGTTGTCTCCATTGCTACCTCCAAAAGTTGTCCATATAGCTGCCTCCATACATCGTCCCCTTATCAAACGAGGTGTGTCAGGCAGAAATTTGGGTTGTTTTCATGGATTCCACATCAAAGTTGTTAACTTTGTTGCCACCCTGCTGTGTTATCCACAAAATATACTGGCAAACTTTTATGATTAACCGATATTATTTCAGCGCTTCTTGCGCATCTGTTTACATTCCCCTCACCCGCCATATCCCAAACTTATAAGAACGCTACTACACTTAACTTGGTGGAGGCTGGGACCGAGTCTGACCCTGGGGCTGCTCATATACTGCCGACGCCAAGGATTGCGGGGCCTACCTCGGTCCAGGTCTCAAAGGCCTACTATACCTCCTCCTCCTCCCACCCCTCCTCCACCTCCTCCTCCTCCGAATTACCATCCGTGGGCATGGCGCCATCAGTCGGTAGCTCTAGGCACCGCAGCAGTGCCGTCGCTAAGCGACAGCAGGCGGTGCTCAAACTGCTGAGCCTAGGCGATAAAAGGCACACCGCCCAAGAGCTATTACAGGGCATTCCACATCAAACTTGTTAACTTTGTCGCCACCCTGCTGTGTAATCCACAAAATATACTGCCAAACTTTTACCATTTACCGATATTATTTCAGCGCTTCTTGCGCATCTGTTTACATTCCCCTCACCCGCCATATCCCAAACTTATAAGAACGCTACTACACTTGATCTTATACAAAAGGTTCTTAGAAGTGCTGTTTGGGGAGTAGCCTAGAGACAGGGGCTTGGATTGGCGAAAGCTCGCCTGGCAGCGGAGCGCCAGCTCCATCCCAAGATCCAACTAACATAGTTTTAACTGCAGCACCTTTAATCTACTACTAGTTCACTGCCTCCATACATGGTCCCCTTATCAAACGAGCTGTGTCAGGCAGAATTTTCAGGTGTTTCACCACATACATAGTGGAACTCAGCGCATCTGTCGCCGCCATGCTGGAGACCTGCAGTTGCAATCATAGAAGCGCAATATGGATGCCCCATACTGTCGCTCTTAATCATGGAAGTCCTCTCCATGGCTGCCTCCAAATGTCGTCCCCTTATCAAACGAGCTGTGTCAGGCTCATTTTTCGGGTGTTTCACCAGATACGTTATGGAACTTGGTCACTATGTCGCCACCATGCTGTGTTATCGACTAAATATACCGTCAACCTTTTGTTCACAGAGGAATTAATTTCAGCGCTTCTTGCTCACCTCCTTTGGTTCCTCTCTGCCACCCATTGGTTTGAAGCCTGAGTCCATTTAGGGTATGTCGCCATGCCACTGCTGCCGCTGCCTCTGCATGCCGTCCCTTATAGTGTCAGGGTCAATTATTGGATGTTTTAGATGCTTTCTAGCTTCATTATGTCACTCTATCATGGTCATGCTGTTGCCCATAATTTTGGCAGAATGGTGCGTTTAAGCAGCCTCAGAGGCATACATGCATGCTGCCCCTGCTGTTTCCTGTCCATTTCCGTGGTGTTTCCATCCTTTTCTGAGGTTTCCAGGTGTTTGGCCAAGCTTCCCTGTGCAGAGCCTTGGTCCCCTTGAAAAATTCTCGAGTCTCCCATTGACTTCAATGGGGCTCGTTATTCGAGACGAGCACTCGAGCATCGGGAAAAGTTTGTCTCGAATAACGAGTACCCGAGCATTTTAGTGCTCGCTCATCTCTAGACCAGACACCAGAATTTATGTTTTAAATTTAACAAATGTATTTTTCATTGTATTTTTTGTTTTACTTTTTCCTTTAAAAGGGTGATAATGTTTTATTTTAGATAATGTAAACCCGGAAAAAGAGTCTTTGTCCTTTTGTCATTGTTTAAGAGTAGAGATGAGCGAACATGCTCGTCCGAGCTTGATGCTCGGTCGAGCATTAGGGTACTCGAAACTGCTCGTTACTCGGACGAATACTTCGCCCGCTCGAGAAAATGGCAGCTCCCGCCGTTTTGCTTTTTGGCGGCCAGAAACAGAGCCAATCACAAGCCAGGAGACTCTGCACTCCACCCAGCATGACGTGGTACCCTTACACGTCGATAGCAGTGGTTGGCTGGCCAGATCAGGTGACCCTGGGATAGACTAGCCGCTGGCCGCGCTGCTCGGATCATTCTGTCTCTGGATGCCGCTAGGGAGAGAGCTGCTGCTGGTCAGGGAAAGCGTTAGGGTGTTCTATTAGCTTACTGTTAGGCAGGAGTGATTCTCAAAGAACCCAACAGCCCTTCTTAGGGCTACAATAACGTTCTACTTTTTTTATTTTAATTTGCATCTATTACCATTTTGTGAGGAATTAGCAGGGGGACTTGCTACCGTTGTGTTTAGCTCTTAGTGGCACACATATCCATAGCAAAGACCGAAGTGGGAAAATTCAGTAGGGGTTGGATTTCTATTAGGCAATAACTCAGTGTCATCTCATCTGGCATAGTAGTGTGCTTCCTTTGATACTTGGCTAGAAAATAGCCATAGGAGAATACAAACAGCTTCTTGAAGCCTACAGTAGCGTTCTATATATTTGATTTCTGGTTGATCTGCTGGTGGCTGTAGTTTCTGCAGTGCATGTACTTGCCAATTCTGAGCAATTTGTAGTGAGACTTGCGACCGCTGTGTTCTGCGCTTAGTGGCGCACATATCCATAGCAAAGGCCGAAGTGGGAAAATTCAGTAGGGGTTGGATTTCTATTAGGCAATAACTCAGTGTCATCTCATCTGGCATAGTAGTGTGCTTCCTTTGATATTTGGCTAGAAAATAGCCATAGGAGAATACAAACAGCTTCTTGAAGCCTACAGTAGCGTTCTATATATTTGATTTCTGGTTGATCTGCTGGTGGCTGTAGTTTCTGCAGTGCATGTACTTGCCAATTCTGAGCAATTTGTAGTGAGACTTGCGACCGCTGTGTTCTGCGCTTAGTGGCGCACATATCCATAGCAAAGGCCGAAGTGGGAAAATTCAGTAGGGGTTGGATTTCTATTAGGCAATAACTCAGTGTCATCTCATCTGGCATAGTAGTGTGCTTCCTTTGATACTTGGCTAGAAAATAGCCATAGGAGAATACAAACAGCTTCTTGAAGCCTACAGTAGCGTTCTATATATTTGATTTCTGGTTGATCTGCTGGTGGCTGTAGTTTCTGCAGTGCATGTACTTGCCAATTCTGAGCAATTTGTAGTGAGACTTGCGACCGCTGTGTTCTGCGCTTAGTGGCGCACATATCCATAGCAAAGGCCGAAGTGGCAAAATTCAGTAGGGGTTGGATTTCTATTAGGCAATAACTCAGTGTCATCTCATCTGGCATAGTAGTGTGCTTCCTTTGATACTTGGCTAGAAAATAGCCATAGGAGAATACAAACAGCTTCTTGAAGCCTACAGTAGCGTTCTATATATTTGATTTCTGGTTGATCTGCTGGTGGCTGTAGTTTCTGCAGTGCATGTACTTGCCAATTCTGAGCAATTTGTAGTGAGACTTGCGACCGCTGTGTTCTGTGCTTAGTGGCGCACATATCCATAGCAAAGGCCGAAGTGGCAAAATTCAGTAGGGGTTGGATTTCTATTAGGCAATAACTCAGTGTCATCTCATCTGGCATAGTAGTGTGCTTCCTTTGATACTTGGCTAGAAAATAGCCATAGGAGAATACAAACAGCTTCTTGAAGCCTACAGTAGCGTTCTATATATTTGATTTCTGGTTGATCTGCTGGTGGCTGTAGTTTCTGCAGTGCATGTACTTGCCAATTCTGAGCAATTTGTAGTGAGACTTGCGACCGCTGTGTTCTGCGCTTAGTGGCGCACATATCCATAGCAAAGGCCGAAGTGGCAAAATTCAGTAGGGGTTGGATTTCTATTAGGCAATAACTCAGTGTCATCTCATCTGGCATAGTAGTGTGCTTCCTTTGATACTTGGCTAGAAAATAGCCATAGGAGAATACAAACAGCTTCTTGAAGCCTACAGTAGCGTTCTATATATTTGATTTCTGGTTGATCTGCTGGTGGCTGTAGTTTCTGCAGTGCATGTACTTGCCAATTCTGAGCAATTTGTAGTGAGACTTGCGACCGCTGTGTTCTGCGCTTAGTGGCGCACATATCCATAGCAAAGGCCGAAGTGGCAAAATTCAGTAGGGGTTGGATTTCTATTAGGCAATAACTCAGTGTTATCTCATCTGGCATAGTAGTGTGCTTCCTTTGATACTTGGCTAGAAAATAGCCATAGGAGAATACAAACAGCTTCTTGAAGCCTACAGTAGCGTTCTATATATTTGATTTCTGGTTGATCTGCTGGTGGCTGTAGTTTCTGCAGTGCATGTACTTGCCAATTCTGAGCAATTTGTAGTGAGACTTGCGACCGCTGTGTTCTGCGCTTAGTGGCGCACATATCCATAGCAAAGGCCGAAGTGGCAAAATTCAGTAGGGGTTGGATTTCTATTAGGCACTAACTCAGTGTCATCTCATCTGGCATAGTAGTGTGCTTCCTTTGATACTTGGCTAGAAAATAGCCATAGCAATAGGATAGGATTGTTTGGTTTTAAAAACTCAAAAAAAAACAAAAAACACAAAAAAAAAAAAAAACACAAAAAAACACAAAAAAAAAAAAAAGAAGTAAAAAAAAAAAAAAAGTTATAACTCTCATTTTAAAAATGTTTAACCCGAGGGCTAGGGGTAGAGGACGAGGGCGGGGACGTGGGCGTCCAACTACTGCAGGGGTCAGAGGCCGTGGTCCTGGGCGGGGTGAGACACCACCTGCTGATGAGGGAGCAGGGGAACGCCGCAGAGCTACACTCCCTAGATTCATGTCTGAAGTTACTGGGACTCGTGGTAGAGCACTGTTGAGGCCAGAACAGTGCGAACAGGTGATGTCGTGGATTGCTGACAATGCTTCGAGCAATTTGTCCACCACCAGTCAGTCTTCCACGCAGTCCACCCATGTCACCGAAATCCCCACTCCTCCAGCTCCTGCACCTCAGCCTCCTCCCCCCCAGTCTGCCCCCTCCCAGGAAAATTTGCCATTTGAACCGGCATACTCTGAGGAACTGTTTTCTGGACCCTTCCCACAGTCACAAACCACTTGTCCGGTTGCTGCTGAGCAATTTTCCGATGCCCAGGTTTTCCACCAGTCACAGTCTGTGGGTGATGATGACCTTCTTGACGTAGTGGAAGTGTGTAAAGAGGTGTCCGACGATGAGGAGACACGGTTGTCAGACAGTGGGGAAGTTGTTGTCAGGGCAGGAAGTCCGAGGGGGGAGCAGACTGAGGGATCGGAGGATGATGAGGTGACAGACCCAAGCTGGGTTGAGAGGCCGGGTGAACACAGTGCTTCTGAGACGGAGGAGAGTCCTCGACCTGAACAGGTTGGAAGAGGCAGTGGTGGGGCCAGACGGAGAGGCAGGGCCAGAGCTGGTGCATCAGCGCCACTGTCAACTAGTGAAGCTCCCGTGGTGAGGGCTCTTGCGGCGAGGGCTAGATCTTCAGAAGTGTGGAGGTTCTTTAAGGAAACACCGGATGACCGACGGACTGTGGTGTGCAACATTTGCCAAACCAGGCTCAGCAGGGGTTCCACCACTACTAGCTTAACTACCACCAGTATGCGCAGGCATATGAATGCTAAGCACCCCACTCAGTGGCAACAAGCCCGTTCACCTCCGGCCGTGCACACCACTGCTCCTTCCCCTGTGTCAGCTGCTAGTCAGCCCCCTGCCCAGGACCCTGGCACAAAAACCCCATCGTCGCCTCCACGATCCTCCACAGCATCCACCAGCGTTCAGCTCTCCATACCCCAGACGCTGGAGCGGAAACGCAAATATAGTGCAACCCACCCGCACGCCCAAGCCCTTAATGTGCACATCTCCAGATTGCTTAGCCTGGAGATGCTGCCCTATAGGCTAGTAGAGACCGAGGCCTTTCGCAACCTCATGGCGGCGGCCGCCCCTCGGTATTCGGTCCCCAGCCGCCACTACTTTTCCCGATGTGCCGTCCCAGCCCTGCACCAGCACGTGTCAGACAACATCATCCGTGCCCTGACCAACGCCGTTTCTGACAAGGTCCACCTGACCACGGACACGTGGACGAGTGCTGCCGGGCAGGGCCACTATATATCGCTGACGGCACATTGGGTTAACTTGGTGGAGGCTGGGACCGAGTCTGACCCTGGGGCTGCTCATATACTGCCGACGCCGAGAATTGCGGGGCCTACCTCGGTCCAGGTCTTTCAGGCCTACTATGCCTCCTCCTCCTCCCACCCCTCCTCCACCTCCTCCTCCGAACTACCATCCGTGGGCACGGCGCCATCAGTCGGTAGCTCTAGGCACAGCAGCAGTGCCGTCGCTAAGCGACAGCAGGCGGTGCTCAAACTGCTGAGCCTAGGCGACAAAAGGCACACCGCCCAAGAGCTATTACAGGGCATCACGGCGCAGACTGATCTGTGGCTGGCACCGCTGAACCTCAAGCCGGGAATGGTTGTGTGTGACAACGGCCGTAACCTGGTGGCGGCTCTGCAACTCGGCAGACTGACACATGTGCCATGCCTGGCCCATGTGTTAAATCTAATAGTGCAGCGTTTCCTCAAGACATACCCCAATCTGTCTGATTTGCTCACGAAGGTGCGCCGCATCTGTGCGCATTTCAGGAAGTCCAGCCCAGATGCTGCCACTCTCAGGGCAGCGCAGCGCCGCCTCCAACTGCCCGCTCACCGACTGTTGTGCGACGTGCCCACGAGGTGGAATTCAACACTGACCATGTTATCCAGAGTTTACCAGCAGCGCAGAGCGATTGTAGACTGCCAGATGTCAACTTCCACCAGAACTGGTAGTCAGGTCAGTCAGCTTCCTCAAGTCTACAATGAGGAGTGGACGTGGATGTCTGATATCTGTCAGGTGCTGAGTAACTTTGAGGAGTCAACACAGATGGTCAGTGGCGATGCCGCCATCATCAGCCTCACCATCCCGCTGCTTGGCCTGTTGAAAAACTCTCTGGTCAGCATGAAGTCGGAAGCTTTGCGCTCGTCACAAGAGACGGGGGAAGAATATTCCCTTGTTGATAGCCAAAGCACCCTGAGGTCTGTTTCTCAGCGCATATCGGAGGAGGTGGAGGTGGAGGAGGATGAGGAGGAAGAGGAGGAGAATGTTGGCGAGACACAAGAGGGGACCATTGTTGAGTCCTTCACTGTTCAGCGTGTATGGGCAGAAGAAGAGGAGTTGGAGGAGTTGGAGGAGGAGGAAATGGACAGTCAGGCCAGTGAGGGGAGTGAATTCTTACGCGTTGGTACTCTGGCGCATATGGCAGATTTCATGCTAGGCTGCCTATCCCGTGACCCTCGCGTTCAAAGAATTTATTCCAGCACCGATTACTGGGTGTTCACTCTCCTGGACCCACGGTACAAGCAAAATCTTTCCACTCTCATCCCTGCAGAGGAAAGGAGTGTGAGAATGCATGAATACCAGCAGGCCCTGGTGCACAAGCTGAAACAGTATTTCCCTTCTGACAGCGCTAGCGGCAGAGTGCGTAGTTCTGCGGGACAAGTAGCGAGGGAGAGTAGGCGAGCAGGCAGCTTGTCCAGCACTGGCAAGGGTACGCTTTACAAGGCTTTTGCCAGCTTTATGTCACCCCAGCAAGACACTGTCACCTGTCCCCAGTCTCGGCAGAGTAGGGCTGATCTTTACAGAAAGATGGTGAGGGAGTACGTAGCTGACCATACCATCGTCCTAAATGATCACACAGCTCCCTACAACTACTGGGTTTCAAAGCTGGACATGTGGCACGAACTGGCGCTGTACGCCTTGGAGGTTCTTGCCTGCCCTGCCGCTAGCGTCTTGTCCGAGCGGGTTTTCAGTGCAGCTGGTGGCATCATCACCGATAAGCGTACACGCCTGTCGACTGACAGCGCTGACAGGCTGACGCTTATTAAAATGAATAAAGGCTGGATTTCTCAGAATTTCCAATCTCCACCAGGTGAAGGAAGCTCAACCTGAATAATTGATCCACTCCTCCTCCTCCTCCTCATTTTCCTCCTTCTCCTCCTCTTTGTACAGTAAAGCAGAGGAAAATGGCTATTTTTTGACAGGGCCCACTGGCTCTTGCTATAGTACTTCATGCATTTATTTTTTCTGGAGGGCCACCTACCCGGTCCTCTGTTTGAAACAATTTTTGTGAGTGCCACATACAGGCACTCAATCTATTCCATTTTTCTGGAGGGCCACCTACCCGGTCCTCTGTTTTAAAAAATTTTTGGGACTGCCACATACAGGCACTCAATCTATTCCATTTTACTGGAGGGCCACCTACCTGCTCCTCTGGTTTGAAACATTTTTGGGACTGCCACATACAGGCACTCAATCTATTCCATTTTACTGCAGGGCCACCTACCTGCTCCTCTGGTTTGAACAATTTTTGGGACTGCCACATACAGGCACTATCCAAATTAAATTGTCTCCATAGCAGCCTCCACACGTTGTCTCCATTGCTACCTCCAAAAGTCGTCCATATAGCTGCCTCCATACATCGTCCCTTTATCAAACGAGGTGTGTCAGGCAGAAATTTGGGTTGTTTTCATGGATTCCACATCAAAGTTGTTAACTTTGTCGCCACCCTGCTGTGTTATCCACAAAATATACTGGCAAACTTTTACCATTTAGGGATATTATTTCAGCGCTTCTTGCGCATCTGTTTACATTCCCCTCACCCGGCATATCCTAAACTTATAAGAATGCTACTACACTTGATCTTATACAAAAGGTTCTTAGAAGTGCTGTTTGGGGAGTAACCTAGAGACAGGGGCTTGGATTGGCGAAAGCTCGCCTGGCAGCGGAGCGCCAGCTCCATGCGCATCATGCGCTTCTTGCGCATCTGTTTACATTCCCCTCACCCGCCATATCCCAAACTTATAAGAACGCTACTACACTTAACTTGGTGCAGGCTGGGACCGAGTCTGACCCTGGGGCTGCTCATATACTGGCGACGCAGAGAATTGCGGGGCCTACCTCGGTCCAGGTCTCAAAGGCCTACTATACCTCCTCCCACCCCTCCTCCACCTCCTCCTCCTCCGAATTACCATCCGTGGGCATGGCGCCATCAGTCGGTAGCTCTAGGCACAGCAGCAGTGCCGTCGCTAAGCGACAGCAGGCGGTGCTGAAACTGCTGAGCCTAGGCGATAAAAGGCACACCGCCCAAGAGCTATTACAGGGCATTCCACATCAAAGTTGTTAACTTTGTCGCCACCCTGCTGTGTAATCCACAAAATATACTGGCAAACTTTTACCATTTAGGGATATTATTTCAGCGCTTCTTGCGCATCTGTTTACATTCCCCTCACCCGGCATATCCTAAACTTATAAGAACGCTACTACACTTGATCTTATACAAAAGGTTCTTAGAAGTGCTGTTTGGGGAGTAGCCTAGAAACAGGGGCTTGGATTGGCGAAAGCTCGCCTGGCTGCAGAGCGCCAGCTCCATCACAAGATCCAACTAACATAGTTGCAGCACCTTTAATCTACTACTAGTTCACTGCCTCCATAATAATAATAATCTTTATTTATATAGCGTCATCATATTCTGCAGCGCTTTACAAATCATAGGAAACAAATACAAATGTAATGTAACAGAGCACAACATTTGTATGGAACAACAGGAGTGAGGTCCCTGCTCGCCAGAGCTTACGGTTTATGAAGATGATGGGGTAACACGAGGTAAAAGAATATTTAATGGTCAAGCCATTCTTCTTAGGGAATAGAAAAAAATATAATAAATGGAATTGCTGTCGCTTGAAACACTCAGCCGTCATCTTATATACCAGGTCCAGGTTGAATGGGACTGCAGAGAAGTCTGGTGCCTGTTGGTTGCTGGATAACAGATGGGAGGACGACACAGGACGGGTTAGTAGAAGAGTTAAAACTTCATGCAGTTAATGAGTGTTATAGGCTTGCCTAAAGAAATGGGTTTTAAGAGCACGTTTGAAACTTTGGAGGTTAGGTATTAGTCTGATAGTCCGGGGCAGAGCATTCCATAGAATTGGTGCAGCTCTAGAGAAGTCTTGGAGACGCGAGTGGGAGGTCCGCACTAGGGTAGAGGTTAATCTAAGATCACTGGCGGATCTAAGAGCACGGGTTGGGCGATAGACTGAGATAAGAGAGGAGAGGTAGGGGGGTGCAGCATTATACAGAGCTTTATGGATGAGGGTTATTATTATTTTAAACTATTCGAAAGGAGACTGGCAGCAAGTGCAGCGACTGGCATGAACTGTAAGCATACATGGTCCCCTTATCAAACGAGCTGTGTCAGGCAGAATTTGGGGTTGTTTTCATGGCTTCCATGTTAACTTTGTCGCCACCCTGCTGTGTAATCCACAAAATATACTGGCAAACTTTTATCATGTAGCGATATTATTTGAGCGCTTCTTGCTCACCTCCTTTGGTTCCTCTCTGCCACCCATTGGTTTGAAGCCTGAGTCCATTTAGGGTATGTCGCCATGCCACTCTCTAGCCTGCCGCTGCTGCCGCTGCCTCTGCATGCCGTCCCCTATAGTGTCAGGGTCAATTATTGGATGTTTTAGATGCTATCTAGCTTCATTCTGTCACTCTGTCATGGCCATGCTGTTGCCCATAATTTTGGCATAATGGTGCGATTAGGCAGCCTCAGAGGCATCCATGCATGCTGCCCCTGCTGTTTCCTGTCCATTTCCGTGGTGTTTCCATCCTTTTCTGAGGTTCCCAGGTGTTTGGCCAAGCTTCCCTGTGCAGAGCCTTGGTCCCCTTGAAAAATGCTCGAGTCTCCCATTGACTTCAATGGGGTTCGTTATTCGAGACGAGCACTCGAGCATCGGGAAAAGTTCGTCTCGAATAACGAGTACCCGAGCATTTTAGTGTTCGCTCATCTCTATTTAAGAGTTAAGATATGACAAATATGTTGAAGAATTAAAAAGTCATATAAGAAGGCAAGGCAAAATATGTCCTTGGGGGAGTAAATCTGGGAGAGTCGCTTGTTGAGAAGGACCTGGGGGTACTAGTAGATCATAAATGGAATAACAGCATGCAATGTCAGTCGGCGGCCTCTAAAGCTAGTAGCATCATGTCATGTATCAAAAGTGGTATGGACTCTCATGATAGGGATGTACTATTACCACTATACAAGGCACTGATTCGGCCACACCTGGAATATGCTGTCCAGTTCTGGGCACTGGTCCATAAAAAGGATGCCCTGGAGCTGGAGAGGGTTCAACGTAGAGCCACAAAACTGATAAGGGGTATGGAGGGTCTTAGTTATGAGAAAAGATTAAAACAACTAGATTTATTTAGTCTGGAAAAGAGACGACTACGAGGGGACATGATTAATTTATATAGATATATGAATGGTCCATACAAAAAATATGGTGGTAAGTTGTTTCAGATTAAATCAAATCAAAAGACGAGGGGGCACTGTCTCCGTCTGGAGAAAACAAGGTTTGATCAACGGAGGCGACAGGGGTTTTTTACTATGAGAACTGTCAATCTGTGGAATAGCCTGCATCAGGCGCTGGTCACAGCAGGGAAAGCGGAGAGCGTCAAGAAGGGTCTAGATGCCTTTTTACACCTAAATAACATTGATTGTTATGCTATATAGAATTGTTTCCCCTAAATCCCTTCCTCATCCAATCCCTACCCTTCCTTGGTTGAACTTGATGGATAAGTGTCTTTTTTCCACCGTATAAACTATGAAATGCACTATGAAAGAAATTAAAAGTTTTACAATATTTTGTAGTAAAAATGTTGGCAATGCCAATCATAGTATGTATTTGTCTGTATAATACAGTTATAAAAAAGCAGCACTTTGAAATACAAATGTTACTAACAAAAGTTTACTATACAGCACCAATACTGATTTTGTGACTGGAAAGAAATTCAAAAATGTTTACTAAAATTATTTTAAAAATAAAAGCACATCTCAATATTTGATTGGACATAAAAAGCACTTGATTGTATGACATTCTTCTGCTCCATGAAGCCATTTCCAGGACAGGGTAGTCCCATGGTCATTGGAGACGCCTTGTCTGCATGGATTTGCATTCCCTATGGTTCAGGATGTGGAATCAGTAGGGAATCACAGGGCAACATTTCACCTAGTAAAGATTTGCAAATGAAGTTATCTAGTTTCATCAGAAAGACACATCCTGGCCTTTCTTTGGTGGGAAGGGATAATAAACCCATAACAAAGGGGAAAGCTTAAAACAAAGCACTCTTAAACAATCAGCCTGGCTGATAAGGAAGTGGGACGAACACCCTTCATTTACATGGGGGAGGTTGTTGGGACAAAAGGTGGCAGACCAAGAGGTATAAGAAACCCAAGCACAACTCACATGAGGAGAACTTCTTGGTGGATGATCTTACTGGAGGAGCTTGGACTGAGAGACTGAGACACAGAATGGAGAGAGAGCAGGTCCAGATATGTGTGGAGGAGGGAGCCTCGGAGCGAGGACATAACGCTGGGGCCAGGGACCCCCAGGATGGTGAGTACTCTGCCACATTATTTCTGCCTATATCCACTACCACAAAATAGGGGGCATTTATATAGCCTTTGAAACGGAAAATAGTGATAGTGCCGCCACATTATTGGTGTTTATCTGACACTCATGACTTGTTCTATTTATGGGCGCAAAATTGTGGCACTGCTTGTGAATCTGAGATATTTCCGTCTCTATTGGGTAAAATTTTTGGCGCAAAATTATTGCAGCTAAAAGCTGGTCTAGGGAGTTCATATCAATTGCACTTGTATTTATGAAGTGTTTGTAAAAGGATTGTGACACGGAAGTCTGACATGAATCTGTTGCTCACCCATTAAACTGAGTTCACCAGAAAAAACTGGTGCACTCAGTGTAAGAAAAGTGAGCGCCCGCAGGGTGCGCCAGATTTGTAAAGACTGTGCTCCTGGCTTCATAAATCTGGAGCCAATAGAACTCCTTAGACCAGTTTTCTGCAGCTCTAATTGTGCGCCAAAAAGCATGTTGGAAAAGTGGTGGATTCCCCAATGGCGCCCAAATTGTGGGCCCTTCTGAAAGTCGATAATGAAGACCCCCATTGGGCTTTTTACCGAATGTATGTTTTTCATTGTACATTCACAGTTTGCAGTAAAAAATGCATCTCAACTGCATAAAAATAAAAATGCAGCAATAGGAGTAAAGAGGTGCAGAAATGTAGGGGTACAGTCATGTAGAGGTGTAGGGGTACAGTCATGTACAAGTGTAGGTGTGCAGTCATGTACAGGTGTGGGTGTGCAGTCATGTACAGGTGTAGGGGTGCAGTCATGTACAGGTGTGAGGGTGCAGTCATGTACAGGTGTAGGGGTGCAGTCATGTACAGGTGTGGGGTGCAGTCATGTACAGGTGTAAGGGTGCAGTCATGTTCAAGTGTAGGGGTGCAGTCATGTACAGGTGTAGGGGTGCAGTCATGTACAGATGTAGGGGTACAGTCATGTACAGGTGTAGGGGTTCAGTCATCTACTGGTGTAAGGGTGCAGTCATGTACAGGTGTAGGGGTGTAGTCATGTACAGGTGTAGGGGTACAGTCATGTACAGGTGTAGGGGTGCAGTCATGTACAGGTGTGGGGGTGCAGTCATGTACAGGTGTAGGGGTGCAGTCATGTACAGGTGTGGGGGTGCAAATATGTAAATATATTGAAATATAAAGCTTCAAATATGTACAATTTAGCGGTCATTCATCTTTAGTCTGGACATTTTTTACCCTGGTTTTGGACTTGTTTGATTTATCTTAGAGGGTGGTATATGATATTAGAGGGTGAGATATGATATATAAAATGTTATAAATACTTATATCATTACAGATTTTATTAACTTTGTTATTGATCAACCTGTTATTCCCGGCAGATGATGTTACTTGTGGCTCTGAGGAACATCTGATATCTTCAGATATTACAGCTGATGATTGTGGGATCACACAAGATACATGTATAGAAAACAACAGCAGAAAGGATTTACCCTCAGACCTTCACCGCAACAATCTATCATCTGATCCTATTACATTGGGCATTTATTCTGATACAACACAGACTAAAAGTCCAAAAAGGAGCCACCCCAGAGCAGCCGAGGATCAAAGAGCTGCAACCAGGAAGACGTTTTCTAGTTCTAAAAGTGACAAATGTTTTACTCATAAATGGAATCTCCTCACACATCAGAAAATTCATACAGGGGAAAAGCCTTTTTCATGTCCAGAATGTGGGAAAAATTTTGTTAAAAAATCAAGGCTCATTGAACATGAGAGAATTCACACAGGGGAGAAGACGTTCTCTTGTTCAGAATTTGACAAATGTTTTTCTCTAAAATCGCATTTTCTTGTACATGAGAGAATTCACACAGGGATGAAGCCGTTTTCATGTTCAGAATGTGGCAAATGTTTTATTCAAAAATCAGATCTAGTTCTTCATGAGAGAATTCACACAGGGGAGAAACCATTTTCATGTTCAGAATGTGGAAAATGTTTTTCTAAAAAATCAAATCTTATTAAGCATAAGAAAATTCACACAGGGGAGAAGCCGTTTTCTTGTTCAGAATGTGACAAATGTTTTATTGAAAAATCAAAACTTGTTAAACATGAGAGAATTCACACAGGGGAGAAGCCATTTTCTTGTTCAGAATGTGACAAATGTTTTATTCAAAAATCAGATCTAGTTCAGCATGAGAGAATTCACACAGGGGAGAAGCCATTTTCATGCTCAGAATGTGGCAAATGTTTTAGTCAGAAATTGGATCTTGTTAAGCATGAGAGAATTCACACAAGAGAGAAGCCGTTCTCTTGTTCAGAATGTTACAAATGTTTTTCTCTAAAATCGCATCTTCTTGTACATGAGAGATCTCACACAGGGGAGAAGCCGTTTTCATGTTCAGAATGTGGCAAATGTTTTATTCAAAAATCAGATCTAGTGCAGCACGAGAGAATTCACACAGGGGAGAAGCCGTTTTCATGCTCAGAATGTGGAAAATGTTTTTCTCTAAAATCAAATCTTCTTGTACATGAGAGAATTCACACAGGGGAGAAGAAGTTCTCTTGTTCAGAATGTGACAAATGTTTTTCTCTAAAATCGCATCTTCTTGTACATGAGAGAATTCACACAGGGGAAAAGCCGTTTTCATGTGCAGAATGTGGCAAATGTTTTTCTAAAAAATCAAATCTAGTTCAGCATGATAGAATTCACACAGGGGAAAAGACATTCTCTTGTTCAGAATGTGACAAATGTTTTTCTCGAAAATTGCATCTTCTTGTACATGAGAGAATTCACACAGGGGAGAAGCCGTTTTCATGTGCAGAATGTGGCAAATGTTTTTCTAAAAAATCAAATCTTATTAGGCATAAGAAAATTCACACAGGGGAGAAGCCATTTTCTTGTTCAGAATGTGACAAATGTTTTATTAAAAAATCAGATCTAGTTCAGCATGAGAGAATTCACACAGGGGAGAAGCCGTTTTCTTGTTCACAATGTGACAAATGTTTTATACAAAAATCAGATCTAGTTCAGCATGAGAGAATTCACACAGGGGAAAAGCCATCTTCATGTTCAGAATGTGGCAAATGTTTTAGTCAGAAATTGGATCTTGTTAAGCATGAGAGAATTCACACAGGAGAGAAGCCGTTTTCATGTTCAGAATGTGGGAAATGTTTTTTTCAAAAATCAAGACTTGTTCAGCATGAGAGAATTCACACAGGGGAGAAGCCATTTTCATGTTCAGAATGTGGCAAATGTTTTCTCCAGAAATCGGATCTTGTTAAACATGAGAGAATTCACACAGGGGAAAAAACGTTTTCATGTTCAGAATGTGGGAAATGTTTTATTAAAAAATCAAGTCTTGTTCAGCATGAGAGAATTCACACAGGGGAAAATCCGTTTTCATGTTCAGAATGTGGGAAATGTTTTATTAAGAAATCCAAACTTGTTGAACATGAGAGAATTCACAAAGGGGAGAAGCGGTTTGTGTTAACAATGTGACAAATGTCTTACATTTAAATCCCATCTCTAAACACGTCTCTCATACAGGAAAAACACATTTTAATGTTAAGAATGTGGCAAACATTTAACTTTGATGAAAAACTTTTTACATATGAGAGGAGCCACAAGCGGAGAAGTCTTGTTCTTATTGAACATCTACATATGTTGAGTTTTATGAAATGCATTAAACTTGCAATAAACTTCACATTAAATAAGAGAACTTGTACAATTATGTAACAAAATCAGAATAAGAGAGAAAATTGTGGAGGATTCGGATAAAGGATCAGCCTGCAGATTTTCTGTGCCATATTTATGATGTGTCAGAGCCAGGGGCATCGCTAGGTCACAATATCTGGAGCACAAGCCCTGTATCTTTAATCCAGCTACTCCATGCCCCAGTAGCCTCTTTAAAAAATAATCATATTACCCTGATTAAAGATTAGAAATGATAGAGGGGAGTAAAAGATTAGCCCTAAAGAGGGCTATCCTTACATACGTTACATGCACCTACCACTGCATCTACCGTAATAGGTAGGTCCGTAGAGGTAGGTTTCCTTTGAGGACCAAGCCACTCTAGGGCTTCCGGACCAAGTCAAATTTTTAAAGTCTGCCCTGTGTCACTAGAAGTGGTTATAACCTTCAAATGTTTTAACATATCGCGGTAATTTTGATATTGTTTTCTCGTCACACATTGTACTTCAAATTAGTGGAAATATTTGGATCAAATCTTTTACGTTTAATTATGAAAAAAATAGAAATTTGTCAAAAAATTTTGAAATATTCTAAATTTTCAAAGTTCTAAATTCTTTACTTTTCAAGCAGATAGTCATAGTACCCAAATAACTTTAGAAATAACATTTTCCGAATGTCTGCATTATGTTGGCATGGCTTTTTATTCATCCTTTTATTTTTCTAGGTTGGTATGGGGGCTTAGAATTGTGGGTGCAATTTTTCACATTTTTATGAAAATCACCAAAACCTTTTCATTTTTCAAGAGGCCTTATATCAGTAAAACCATATAAGTTACCCCATTATAGAAACTACACCCCTCAATGCATGAGAAAAAACTCTTTAGGTTTTTACAGGGGTAAAAACAAAATGGAGGTGGAATTTACAATTTTGTAATTTTTACATTGGACAATACACGCAGTCCCCCACTTATTACTATCCATATTACTATCCCTCCACCCCTTGTAATTTCTCAGAGGTTGGCACATACAGTTTTTAGTTTCTTTTCAACTATATAATTGTAAAATAATTTGGGCAATTTTTTTTCTTTCTTTCTGTCTCTATTATCGCTGCCTTTCTTTATTTTGTACAGAATTTATTCTATGATCCAGCACAAAGTCAAACAATATGGCTCTGCTTCCCTAATTTCATTAAGGCCTAGGATGCATGGAACCCTTTCAATAATTTGAAAACATATCTTAGTAGTCTGAGTGCGACAAAATTTCCAAACTATAGTTTATAGAGGAATATATGTTTGAACAATTCCGAAAAAAAAAATTCCTTGGATTTTAGGGCATCAGATGTAATCTTGAAATCTTAAGACGCCAAAGAAATTTGATATTTGATGATAATTAATGTGATCAGACATCGGAATTTAGGTTGTAAAATGTACAAATGTATTTTTGCTTAAAGAGAGTGACAATGGTTTATTTTAGATGATGTAAACTTGGAAAAAGAGCCCAAGGTTTTGGCTTTTTGCCATTGTTTAAGAGTAAAATATATGACAAATATATTGAGGAATAAAAATGTTGAAGTATAAATGTTGGCAATGTAAATTATGGTATGTATTTGACTGTACAGGCGGTTGCATACTTAAGAACACCTGACTTACATACGACCCCTAGTTACAAACGGACCTCTGGATGTTGGTAATTTACTGTACTTTAGTCCTAGGCTACAATAAACAGCTGTAACAGTTATCACTGGTGTCTATAATGAAGCTTTAGTGTTAATCCTGGTTCTAATGAAAATCCAACATTTTTAAAATCCAATTGTCACAGAGACCAAAAAAATTTGTCTGGGGGTTACAATAATAAAGTAAACTTTTCCGACTTACATACAAATTCAACTTAAGAACAAACCTTTAGACCCTATCTTGTATGTAACCCGGGACTGTCTGTATAACATGGTTATAAAAAGGCAGCACTAGAAATACAAATTTTACCAATAAAAGTTTATTTTTATCACCAAAACTGATTTTGACTGGAATGAAAATGTAAAATAATTTATACTAAAATGATTTTAAAAAAATCTCTATATTTGAAAGGACATGAATAACACTTTATTGTATGATATTCTTCTGCTCCATGAAGTCATTTCCAGGACAGGGAAGTCACATGGTCATTGGAGACGCCTTGTCTGCATGGATTTGCATTTTCTATGGTTCAGGATGTGGAATCAGTAGGGAATCACACAGGGACATTTTTCCTAGTAAATATTTGCAAATGAAGTTATTAAGCTCCATCAGAAAGAAGCCGTTTTCATGTTCAGAATGTGACAAGTGTTTTGCTCGTAAATCAAATCTTAGTGGACATAAAAGAATTCACACAGGGGAGAAACCGTTTTCATGTTCAGAATGTGGAAAATGTTTTATTAGGAAATCAGATCTTGTTAAACATGAGAGAACTCACACAGGGGAGAAGCGGTTTGTGTTAACAATGTGACAAATGTTTTATAATGAAATCCCATCTCTAAACACGTCTCTCACACAGGAAAAAGGCAGCTTAATGTTAAGAATGTGACAAACATTTTACTTTGATGAAAAACTTTTTATATATGGAAGAAGCCACAAGGGGAGAAGTCTTGTACTTATTGAACATCTGCATTTGTAATTGTGTTTGATGTTGTGTTGTATGAGATGCAATAACCAATAAACTTCAGATTGGATTAGAAAACTTGTACAATTATATAACACAACCAGAATAAGAGAGAAAAATGTGGAGGAGGTCGGATAAAGGATCAGCTGATGTTTTATCATATACAGGTGTTTGATAAATTTCCCCTTGTATAACTAAAGCCTATGGTGACTAAATATATGGGAGCCCCTGATCGGATCTCAACACCATAGAGGTCTATAGCACCTGCATACACCACACCATGGCTGAACTGGGCGGCTGCTCCACATGATATAAGATATGTCCCATATAATGGCTGCTTTCCATGAAGCACACACCCCTCCTGCATTAATGCAAGTGCATAAGGCCTATGGAACCAATGCACACAAAACATAATGGGGACCGATATCCAGCCAAAAATGGTATCAGTCCCTGTAGATGTCTATTGCAAACAGTCACATTGGGGTCAGCATACGTTGAATCACCGCACCGTGATCAGGCAAAGAAATGTCCTATATTCTGCTGTATTCCGGTGCCAGTCCTGCTCTTCTCTATTGAGAGGGGTCTGCTCACCCATCTTCTCTCCAGCAGGGGGCCGAATGTTTGCCCATGCTATGCTGCACATACTTTAACATAAAAAATGATACCCTCATCTGTCAGAAGCAGGAATTACTATTTCAGGCCATGCATCTTTTATTTTTCGTTTTAAAGACACAATTTAGTCTTCATCCTTACTATTAACCCTTCAATGACCACTGTATCAGGTTTTTACAGTGCCAGAGGAAGTTTGCAGGACATCAGGTCCTGTTGGTGCCTGCTGGTTATGTTATCACAACCCAGTCCCTGCACCAACACCCAGGAATGGAAAAGCTTCAATCCTGAGTATTTAACCCCTTTGAATCCGTAGTCAAACCTGGACTGCAGTGCCTTAGCGGGTGCAGCTAAAGGGCTAATAACAGGTTTACAAGGGTATAAATCGATTTTCCATTGGAGCCGGCCCATGGCATTGACAAGGGTGAAAATTGCAGTAAAAATCCACAGCATTCTGTATAAATGTGCACACAATAGGGAATGGCTATAGAGATTACAATGCTAGAATGCAAAAATAATGAAAATTAAAAAAAAAATAAAATCACCCCAATTTAGCTAGAACTGATATAAAACAAAATATTCAGTAAAAATCACAAGCAGGTATCAGTTTAGGTATCACTGCTAGAGATGAGCGAGCACTAAAATGCTCGGGTACTCGTTATTCGAGACGAACTTTTCCCGATGCTCGAGTGCTCGTCTCGAATAACGAGCCCCATTGAAGTCAATGGGAGACTCGAGCATTTTTCAAGGGGACCAAGGCTCTGCACAGGGAAGCTTGGCCAAACACCTGGGAACCTCAGAAAAGGATGGAAACACCACGGAAATGGACAGGAAACAGCAGGGGCAGCATGCATGGATGCCTCTGAGGCTGCTTAATCGCACCATTATGCCAAAATTATGGGCAACAGCATGGCCATGACAGAGTGACCGAATGAGGCTAGATAGCATCTAAAACATGCAATAATTGACCCTGACACTATAGGGGACGGCATGCAGAGGCAGCGGCAGCAGTGGCAGGCTAGAGAGTCTCATGGCGACATACCCTAAATGGACTCAGGTTTCACCAAAGGAGGTGAAATGATTTCCTATGTGAACAAAAGATTGAAGGTATATTTAGTCGATAACACAGCATGGTGGCGACATAGTGACCAAGTTCCATAACGTATCTGGTGAAACACCCGAAAAATGAGCCTGACACAGCTCTTTTGATAAGGGGACGACATTTGGAGGCAGCCATGGAGACGACTTCCATGATTAAGAGCGACAGCATGGGGCATTCATATTGCGCTGCTATGATTGCAACTTCAGGTCTCCAGCATGGCGGCGACAGATGGGCCGCGTTCCACTATGTATCTGGTGAAACACCTGAAAATTCTGCCTGACACAGCTCGTTTGATAAGGGGACCATGTATGGAGGCAGTGAACTAGTAGTAGATTAAAGGTGCTGCAGTTAAAACTATGTTAGTTGGATCTTGAGATGGAGCTGGCGCTCCGCTGCCAGGCGAGCTTTCGCCAATCCAAGCCCCTGTCTCTAGGCTACTCCCCAAACAGCACTTCTAAGAACCTTTTGTATAAGATCAAGTGTAGTAGCGTTCTTATAAGTTTGGGATATGGCGGGTGAGGGAAATGTAAACAGATGCGCAAGAAGCGCTGAAATAATATCCGTAAATGGTAAAAGTTTGGCAGTATATTTTGTTAATTACACAGCAGGGTGGCGACAAAGTTAACAAGTTTGATGTGGAATGCCCTGTAATAGCTCTTGGGCGGTGTGCCTTTTATCGCCTAGGCTCAGCAGTTTGAGCACCGCCTGCTGTCGCTTAGCGACGGCACTGCTGCTGTGCCTAGAGCTACCGGCTGATGGCGCCATCCCCACGGATGGTAATTCGGATGAGGAGGAGGTGGAGGAGGGGTGGGAAGAGGAGGAGGTATAGTAGGCCTTTGAGACCTGGACCGAGGTAGGCCCCGCAATCCTCGGCGTCGGCAGTATATGACCAGCCGCAGGGTCAGACTCGGTCCCAGCCTCCACCAAGTTAAGTGTAGTAGCGTTCTTATAAGTTTGGGATATGGCGGGTGAGGGGAATGTAAACAGATGCGCAAGAAGCGCTGAAATAATATCCGTAAATGGTAAAAGTTTGGCAGTATATTTTGTGGATTACACAGCAGTGTAATCAACAGATGCGCAAGAAGCGCTGAAACAATATCGGTTAATCATAAAAGTTTGCCAGTATATTTTGTGGATAACACAGCAGGGTGGCGACAAAGTTAACAACTTTGATGTGGAATCCATGAAAACAACCCAAATTTCTGCCTGACACACCTCGTTTGATAAGGGGACGATGTATGGAGGCAGCTATATGGACGACTTTTGGAGGTAGCAATGGAGACAACGTGTGGAGGCTGCTATGGAGACAATTTAATTTGGATAGTGCCTGTATGTGGCAGTCCAAAAAAGTTTTCAAACCAGAGGAGCAGGTAGGTGGCCCTCCAGAAAAATGAAATAGATTGAGTGCCTGTATGTGGAAGTCCAAAGAAGTTTTCAAACCAGAGGAGCAGGTAGGTGGCCCTCCAGAAAAATGAAATAGATTGAGTGCCTGTATGTGGCAGTCCAAAAAAGTTTTCAAACCAGAGGAGCAGGTAGGTGGCCCTCCAGAAAAATGAAATAGATTGAGTGCCTGTATGTGGCAGTCCAAAAAAGTTTTCAAACCAGAGGAGCAGGTAGGTGGCCCTCCAGAAAAATTGAATAGATTGAGTGCCTGTATGTGGCAGTCCCAAAAATTGTTTAAAACAGAAGACCGGGTAGGTGGCCCTCCAGAAAAATTAAATGCATAAAGTACTATAGCTAGAGCCAGTGGGCCCTGTCAAAAAATAGCCAGTTTCCTCTGCTTTAGTGTACAAAGAGGAGGAGAAGGAGGAAAATGAGGAGGAGGAGTGCATAAATTATTCAGGTTGAGCTTCCTTCACCTGGTGGAGATTGGAAATTATAAGAAATCCAGTCTTTATTCATCTTAATAAGCGTCAGCCTGTCAGCGCTGTCAGTCGACAGGCGTGTACGCTTATCGGTGATGATGCCACCAGCTGCACTGAAAACACGCTCGGACAACACGCTAGCGGCAGGGCAGGCAAGAACCTCCAAGGCGTACAGCGCCAGTTCGTGCCACATGTCCAGATTTGAAACCCAGTAGTTGTAGGGAGCTGTGTGATCATTTAGGACGATGGTATGGTCAGCTACGTACTCCCTCACCATCTTTCTGTAAAGATCAGCCCTACTCTGTCTTGCTGGGGTGACATAAAGCTGGCAAAAGCCTTGTAAAGCATACCCTTTTCAGTGCTGGACAAGCTGCCAGCTCGCCTACTCTCCCTCGCTACTTGTCCCGCAGAAGTACGCACTCTGCCGCTAGCGCTGTCAGAAGGGAAATACTGTTTCAGCTTGTGCACCAGTCCCTTCTGGTATTCATGCATTCTCACACTCCTTTCCTCTCCAGGGATGAGAGTGGAAAGATTTTGCTTGTACCGTGGGTCCAGGAGAGTGAATACCCAGTAATCGGTGCTGGAATAAATTCTTTGAACGCGAGGGTCACGGGATAGGCAGCCTAGCATGAAATCTGCCATACTTGCCAGAGTCCCAACTCTCAAGAATTCACTCCCCTCACTGGCCTGACTGTCCATCTCCTCCTCCTCCAACTCCTCTTCTTCTGCCCATACACGCTGAACAGTGAAGGTCTGAGCAATGCTCCCCTCTTGTGCCTCGCCAACATTCTCCTCCTCTTCCTCCTCATCCTCCTCCACCTCCTCCGATATGCGCTGAGAAACAGACCTAAGGGTGCTTTGGCTATCAACAAGGGAATCTTCTTCCCCCGTCTCTTGTGACGAGCGCAAAGCTTCCGACTTCATGCTGATCAGAGAGTTTTTCAACAGGCCAAGCAGCGGGATGGTGAGGCTGATGATGGCGGCATCGCCACTGACCATCTGTGTTGACTCCTCAAAGTTACTCAGCACCTGACAGATATCAGACATCCACGTCCACTCCTCATTGTAGACTTGAGGAAGCTGACTGACCTGACTACCAGTTCTGGTGGAAGTTGACATCTGGCAGTCTACAATCGCTCTGCGCTGCTGGTAAACTCTGGATAACATTGTTAATGTTAAATTCCACCTCGTGGGCACGTCGCACAACAGTCAGTGAGCGGGCAGTTGGCTTCAGGTTCAGCGGTGCCAGCCACAGATCAGTCTGCGCCGTGATGCCCTGTAATAGTTCTTGGGCGGTGTGCCTTTTATCGCCTAGGCTCAGCAGTTTGAGCACTGCCTGCTGTCGCTTAGCGACGGCACTGCTGCTGTGCCTAGAGCTAGCGACTGATGGCGCCATGCCCACGGATGGTAGTTCGGAGGAGGAGGTGGAGGAGGGGTGGGAGGAGGAGGAGGCATAGTAGGCCTGAAAGACCTGGACCGAGGTAGGCCCCGCAATCCTCGGCGTCGGCAGTATATGACCAGCCGCAGGGTCAGACACGGTCCCAGCCTCCACCAAGTTAACCCAATGTGCCGTCAGCGATATATAGTGGCCCTGCCCGGCAGCACTCGTCCACGTGTCCGTGGTCAGGTGGACCTTGTCAGAAACGGCGTTGGTCAGGGCACGGATGATGTTGTCTGACACGTGCTGGTGCAGGGCTGGGACGGCACATCGGGAAAAGTAGTGGCGGCTGGGGACCGAATACCGAGGGGCGGCCGCCGCCATGAGGTTGCGAAAGGCCTCGGTCTCTACTAGCCTATAGGGCAGCATCTCCAGGCTAAGCAATCTGGAGATGTGGACATTAAGGGCTTGGGCGTGCGGGTGGGTTGCACTATATTTTCTTTTCCGCTCCAGCGTCTGGGGTATGGAGAGCTGAACGCTGGTGGATGCTGTGGAGGATCGTGGAGGCTACGATGGGGTTTTTGTGCCAGGGTCCTAGGCAGGGGGCTGACTATCAGCTGACACAGGGGAAGGAGCAGTGGTGTGCACGGCCGGAGGTGAACGGGCTTGGTGCCACTGAGTGGGGTGTTTAGCATTCATATGCCTGCGCATACTGGTGGTAGTTAAGCTAGTAGTGGTGGAACCCCTGCTGATCCTGGTTTGGCAAAGGTTGCACACCACAGTCCGTCGGTCATCCGGTGTTTCCTTAAAGAACCTCCAGACTTCTGAAAATCTAGCCCTCGCCGCGGGAGCCCTCGCCACGGGAGCTTCACTACGTCACACATTTGGCGCTGATGCACCTGCTCTGGCCCTGCCTCTCCGTCTGGCCCCACCACTGCCTCTTCCAACCTGTTCTGCTATAGGACTCTCCTCCGTCTCAGAAGCACTGTGTTCACCCGGCCTCTCAACCCAGCTTGGGTCTGTCACCTCATCATCCTCCGATCCCTCAGTCGGCTCCCCCCTCGGACTTCCTGCCCTGACAACAACTTCACCACTGTCTGACAACCGTGTCTCCTCATCGTCCGACACCTCTTTACACACTTCTTCCACTACGTGAATAATGTCATCATCACCCACAGACTGCGACTGGTGGAAAACCTGGGCATCGGAAAATAGCTCAGCAGCAGGACAAGTGGTTTGTGACTGTGGGAAGGGTCCAGAAAACAGTTCCTCAGAGTATGCCGGTTCAAATGCCAAATTTTGCTGGGAGGGGGCAGACTGGGGGGAAGGAGGCTGAGGTGGAGGAGCTGGAGGAGTGCCGATTTCGGTGACATGGGTGGACTGCGTGGAAGACTGACTGGTGGACAAATGGCTAGAAGCATTGTCCGCAATCCACGACATCACCTCTTCGCACTGTTCTGGCCTCAACAGTGCTCTACCTCGAGTCCCAGTAACTTGAGACATGATGAACCTAGGGAGTGTACCTCTGCGGCGTTCCCCTGCTCCCCCATCAGCAGGTGGTGTCTCACCCCGCCCAGGACCACGGCCTCTGACCCCTAGCCCTCGGGTTAAACATTTTCCAAATTAAAGTGTAAACTTGGCTAGTTTCTAACCTACACTGATAGCACACAACTGGATTTTGTGCTTTGCAAGATGAGTTTGAGCTATAAAATGAAATACAGCTAAAAAAAAAAAAAATCAGCAGACTCTGCCTAATTCTACTCAAAACCCCTAATAAATTGTCCCACTTCGGTGTTTGAGGTGGATATGTGTGTCACTAAGAGCTAAACACAACGGTCGCAGGTCTCCCAGCAAATTCCTCACAGTATGGTACTAGCTGCACTACTAGTGCCAGCAAGCCCAGCCACAAGCAAACAAAAAAAAGGAAAATATAATGCTATTGTAGGCCTAAGTAAGCCGTTGGGGTTCTCCTATGGCTATTTTGTAGCCTACAATGAGAGCACACTGCTTTGCAAGATGAGTTTGAGCTATAAAATGAAATACAGCTAAAAAAAAAAAAATCAGCAGACTCTGCCTAATTCTACTCAAACCCCTAATAAATTGTCCCACTTCGGTGTTTGAGGTGGATATGGGTGTCACTAAGAGCTAAACACAACGGTCGCAGGTCTCCCAGCAAATTCCTCACAGTAAGGTACTAGCTGCACTACTAGTGCCAGCAAGCCCAGCCACAAGCAAACAAAAAAAAGGAAAATATAACGCTATTGTAGGCCTAAGTAAGCCGTTGGGGTTCTCCTATGGCTATTTTGTAGCCTACAATGAGAGCACACTGCTTTGCAAGATGCGTTTGAGCTATAAAATGAAATACAGCTAAAAAAAAAAAAAAATCAGCAGACTCTGCCTAATTCTACTCAAACCCCTAATAAATTGTCCCACTTTGGTGTTTGAGGTGGATATGTGTGTCACTAAGTGCTAAACACAACGGTAGCAAGTCCCCCTGCAAATTCCTCACAATATGGTACTAGCTGCACTACTGGTGCCAGCAAGCCCAGCCACAAGCAAATAAAAAAAAAAAAAGTATAACGTTATTGTAGCCCTAAGAAGGGCTGTTGGGTTCTTGTTGAATCACTCCTGCCTAACAGTAATCTACTAGCACCCTAACGCTGTCCCTGACCAGCAGCAGCTCTCTCCCTAGCGGCATCCAGACACAGAATGATCCGAGCAGCGCGGGCAGGGGCCAGTCTATTCCAGGGTCACCTGATCTGTCCAGCCAACCACTGCTATCGACGTGTAAGGGTACCACGTCATGCTGGGTGGAGTGCAGAGTCTCCTGGCTTGTGATTGGCTCTGTTTCTGGCCGCCAAAAAGCAAAACGGCGGGAGCTGCCATTTTCTCGAGCAAAGTATTCGTCCGAGCAACGAGCAGTTTCCAGTACGCTAATGCTCGAACGAGCATCAAGCTCGGACGAGCATGTTCGCTCATCTCTAATCACTGCGTTTCAAACAAAATATGAAAACAGTTATTACAGATGGTGGAACCCCTATGGAACCCAAATGTCTGAAACGCTACTTTTACACCATTTTACATACCATAAAAAATGAATTCAAAAGTAATCAAAAGGTTGCACAGGCATCAAAATGGGAGCAATGAAAACATCAGCTCATTTTTCAGAAAATGACACCTCACACAGCTCCATAAGTATGAAAAAGATATTAGCGCCAGAAGTTGGCAAAATTGTTTTTTTTTCGTACACATTTGTTTAATTTTTGAAAATGTATTAAAGCACAATAAAACCTGTATAAATCTGGTATCACCTTGATCGTACTGAACCAAAGAATAAAGTAGATGTATCGTTTGGAGTCCAGAGTGAAAGTCGTAAAAACTGATCCCACAAGAAAGTGCCACAAATGTGGGGGTTTTTTTGCCAATTTTAATCACATTTTGATTTTTTTCCAGCTTCCCAGTACAAGCCATGATATTATAAATAATGTCATGGAGTAGTAAAATTTGTTATGCAGAAAATAAGCCCTCACACAGTTCTGTACACAAAGAAATACAAAAGATATGTAAAAAGTTACAGATTTTTAAATGTGGGGGCGAAAAATGAACAAAAAAAATGCTGCATCCATAAGGGGTTAAGAAATCTTCAAATATATATATAAAAAAAAGATCTATCAAGTTATGTAGTATACAGGGTATGTCCCACCTGGGCCCAGTGATTGGTCTATTTTAGTCTTATTGACGTGACATTGCACTTCATCCCGAGATGGGCTGAGCCCTCTCCATGCAAGGTGGGCCTTTGCTGCATATTGCAGCAAACACCCACCGGTAACACCAGCGATCGGTGGCAGTACTGACCTGTAAATGCCTCTGGTAAGGCTTCCGGAGGCCCTAGGGAAGCATGGGCTCAGCCATATTAGATTTGATTACTGTCCCCCTGTGAAGTCATCGGAGGCAGAAATCAGTTACCAGGACAGCCTTGGGTCATACAAAGATCCGAGGCTGTCTCGTTTTGCGTCCAGTTTTAACTACACAATGCAATAAATAATGTACAAAATCCCCATATACTGCCATACTGTAGTATGGCAGTATATGGTAGGATCAATCAGACAACCTAGGGTTAAAGTAACCTAGGGGGTTTTAAAAATAGTAAAGTAAAAAAAAGCTATATTAAAAAACCTAATAATTCAAATCACCCCCCTTTCACTAGAAGTCATATTAATATAAATAAACAGTAAAGATCATAAACACATTAGGTATTACCGCATTCAAAAATGCCCAATCTAACATAATATAATACTGGTTTTGTCACTGCATTTAACTCCGTAATGGAAAATATAGCCCAAAATCGCAAATGGCACTTTTTTGCCATTTTGAAAAATATAAAAAATTCAATAAAAAGAGATCAAAAGGTCACACCGTCCTAATATAAGAAGCATTGAAAACTTCATCAAAAGTCACAAAAAATAACACCACCCACAGCTCTATACACCAAAGTATGAAAAAGTTATTAGCGCCAGAAGAGGGTAAAATGAAGAATTTTCTTTTTGTACAGGTTTTAATTTTTGTACATGTATGAAAACATTATAAAACCTATACAAATTTGTTATCTCAGTGATCGTACTGACCCACATAATGATGATCTGTCATTTGGGGCACACAGTGAAAGCTGTAAAATCCAAGCCCACAAGAAAATGGCGCAAATGCATTTTTTATCATTTTCACTGCATTCAAAAAAAAATTCTGCTTCCCAGTACATGGCATAGAATATTAAATACCGTCACTATGAAGTGCAATTTGTTATGCAGAAAACAAAGCAAAACAGAGCTCTTTACATGGAAAAATAAAAAAAAGTTATTGCTTTTTAAAAGTGGGGAGTAAAAAATGGAAAGGCAAAAACAAAAAAGGTTGTTAGAGGATTTACATTGTTCTTCCTCATATCATCAATCTGGGGGATTTTCCTTTGTTTAACCGGTTAAGGACCGGGCCCTTTCCTGTTTTTTCAATTCCATTTTTCACTCCCCACCTTGAAAAATCTAGAACTTTTTTGTTTTTACACGTAAAGAGCTGTGTGATGGCTTGTTTTCTGCGTAACAAATTGCACTTCATAATGATGGTATTAAATATTCCATGCCATGTACTCGGAAGCGGGAAAAAATTTCCAAATGCAGTGAAAATGGTGAAAAAACGCATTTGCGCCATTTTCTTGTGGGCTTGGATATTACGTCTTTCACTGAGCGCCTCAAATGACATGTCTACTTTATTCTTTGGGTGGGTACGATAAAGGATATACCAAATTTGTATAGGTTTTATAATGTTTTCATACATTTAAAAAAATTAAAACCTCCTGTACAAAAATATTTTTTTTTGATTTTGCCAAATTAGGGCGCTAATAACTTTTTTATACTTTAGTGTATGGAGCTGGGCGTGGTGTCATTTTTTGCGAAATTTGATAATATTTTCAATGATATTATTTTTAGGACTGTAAGACCTTTTGATCACTTTTTATAGATTTTTTTATATTTTTCAAAATGGCAAAAAAGTGCCATTTTCGGCGCTATTTTCCGTTACGGGGTTAAACGCATTGAAAAATCGTTATCATATTTTGATAGATCGGGCATTTTCGGACGCGTCGATACCTAATGTGTTTATGATTTTTACTGTTTATTTATATTTATGTCGGTTCTAGGGAAAGGGGGGTGATTTGAAATTTTAGGTTTTTTTATTATAATTTTTTTTTGTTAAACTTTTTTTTATTATTCTTTTTACTATTTTTCAGACACCCAAGGGTACTTTAACCCTAGGTTGTCTGATCGATCCTATCATATACTGCCATACTACAGTATGGCAGTATAAGGGGATTTTCCTCCTCATTCACTACAATGTGCTATCAGCACATTGTAATGAAGGGGTTAAAACGAAATAGCCTCGGGTATTCGGAAGACCCGAGGCTACCATGGAGATGGATCGCCACTCCCCGATGACATCACGGGGAGCGGTGATCCCAGGTAAGATGGCGGCGCCCATGTGCCGCTATCTTTTTGAAGCTGCCGGCATCTTTGCCGGCAGCCATCGCTGTGATAACACCCGCGGTGTTACCAGTAAGCCTTTGCTGCAATATGCAGCAAAGACTTACCGGCTATGGAGAGGGCTCAGCCCAATATATGTGTGATGAACACCTTCCAGATGTATGGGAACATCTGGAAGGTGTTCTTCACACATATTTTTCTCAGATACTATTGTGGAGAACATCGTTCTGCACGCGAGTCTTCGGAACAGAGTCCAGATGTACGGAACATCTGGAATCTGTTCTGCACTGTTCTTTCAATGTGTTCTTTCAGTGAAAACATCTGAAAACATCTGTAATTTGTTCTTCTTTACTGTTCTTCCAATGTGTTCTTTTAGTGAAAAATGCTCGGGTGTCCCATTGACATGAAAGGAGTTCGTTATTCGATACGAGCACTCGAGCATTGGGAAAAGTTCGTCTCAAATTACGAGCACCCGAGCATTTTAGTGCTCGCTCATCTCTAGTTACTAACAAAAGTTTACTATTCAGCACCAATACTGATTTTGTGACTGGAAAGAAATTCTGAAAGATGTTTACTAAAATTATTTAAAAAATAAAAACATATCTCAATATTTGATTGGATATAAAAAGCACTTGATTGTATGATATTCTTCTGCTCCATGAAGCCATTTCCAGGACAGGGCAGTCACACGGTCAGAGTCGTCCTGTCTGCGTAGATTTGCATTCCCTATTGTTCAGGATGTGGAATAAGTAGGGAGTCACAGGGCAACATTTCACCTAGTAAAGATGCAAATTAAGTTATCTAGTTTCATCAGAAAGACACATCCTGGCCTTTCTTTGGTGGGAGGGGATAATAAACCCATAACAAAGGAGAACACTTAAAACAAAACACTCTTAAACAATCAGCCTGGCTGATAAGGAAGTGGGACCAACACCCTTCATTTACATGGGGGAGGTTGTTGGGACAAGAGGGGGCAGACCAAGGGGTATAAGAAACCCAAGCACAACTCACATGAGGAGAACTTCTTGGTGGAAGATCTTACTGGAGGAGCTTGGACTGAGAGACTGAGACACAGAATGGAGAGAGAGCAGGTCCAGATATGTGCAGAGGATGGAGCCTGGGCAAGAGGACATGACGCTGGTGCCAGGGACCCCCAGAATGGTGAGTACTGACAGCCTTCATTGCATTCTTGAACTGATTTTTCCTCAGCCACATTATTTCTGCCTATATCCACTACCACAAAATAGGGGGCATTTCTATAGCCTTTCAAGCGGAAAAATGGTGGTGGTGGCACCACAATATTGGTGTTTATCTGACACTCCTGACTTGCTCTATTTTTGGGCGCAAAATTGTTGCACCGCTTGTGAATCTGAGATATTTTCGGCTCTATTTTTGTGACTCGTTTTTGGGTACAATTTTTGGCGCAAAATTATTGCAGCTAAAAGCTGGTCTAGGGAGGTCATATCGATTGCACTTGTATTTATGAAGTAAATGAGATGTAGGAATGTAGAGGTGTAGGAATGTAGAGGTGCAGGAATGTAGAGGTGCAGGAATGTAGAGGTGCAGGAATGTAGAGATGCAGGAATGTAGAGGTGCAGGAATGTAGAGGTGCAGGAATGTAGAGGCGCAGGAATGTAGAGGTGCAGGAATGTAGAGGTGTAGGAATGTAGAGGTGCTGGGATGTAGAGGTGCGGGAATGTAGAGGTGCAGGAATGTAGAGGTGCAGGAATGTAGAGGTGTAGGAATGTAGAGATGCAGGAATGTAGAGGTGTAGGAATGTAGAGGCGCAAGAATGTAGAGGTGTAGGAATGTAGAGGTGCAGGAATGTAGAGGTGCAGGAATGTAGGGGTGCAGGAATGTAGAGGTGTAGGAATGTAGAGATGCAGGAATGTAGAGGTGTAGGAATGTAGAGGTGTAGGAATGTAGAGGTGTAGGAATGTAGAGGCGCAAGAATGTAGAGGTGTAGGAATGTAGAGGTGCAGGAATGTAGAGGTGCAGGAATGTAGAGGTGCAGGAATGTAGAGGCGCAAGAATGTAGAGGTGCAGGAATGTAGAGGTGTAGGAATGTAGAGGTGCAGGAATGTAGAGGTGCAGAAATGTAGAGATGTAGGAATGTAGAGGTGTAGGAATGTAGAGGTGCAGGAATGTAGAGGCGCTAGAATGTAGAGGCACTAGAATGTAGAGGTGCAGGAATGTAGAGGTATAGGAATGCAGAGGCGCAAGAATGTAGAGGTGTAGGAATGTAGAGGTGCAGGAATGTAGAGGTGCAGAAATGTAGAGATGTAGGAATGTAGAGGTGTAGGAATGTAGAGGTGCAGAAATGTAGAGATGTAGGAATGTAGAGGCGCAAGAATATAGAGATGTAGGAATGTAGAGGTGCAGGAATGTTGAGGTGTAGAAATGTAGAGGCGCAAGAATGTAGAGGAGTAGGAATGTAGAGGTGCAAGAATGTAGAGGTGTAGGAATGTAGAGGTGTAGGAATGTAGAGGTGCAGGAATGTAGAGGTGCAGGAATGTAGAGGTGTCGGAATGTAGAGGTGTAGGAATGTAGAGGTGCGGGAATGTAGAGGTGCAGGAATGTAGAGGTGTAGGAATGTAGAGTTGCAGGAATGTAGAGGTGTAAGAATGTAGAGGTGTAGGAGTGTAGAGGTGCAGGAATGTAGAGGTGCAGGAATGTAGAGGTGCAGGAATGTAGAGGTGTAGGAATGTAGAGTTGCAGGAATGTAGAGTTGTAAGAATGTAGAGGTGCAGGAATGTAGAGGTGCAGGAATGTAGAGGTGTAGGAATGTAGAGGTGCAAGAATGTAGAGGTGTAGGATTGTAGAGGTGCAGGAATGTAGAGTTGCAGGAATGTAGAGGTGCAAGAATGTAGAGATGTAGGAATGTGGAGGTGCAGGAATGTAGAGGTGTATCAATGTAGAGGCGCAAGAATGTAGAGGTGTAGGAATGTAGAGGTGCAGGAATGTAGAGGTGCAGGAATGTAGAGGTGCAAGAATGTAGAGATGTAGGAATGTAGAGGTGCAGGAATGTAGAGGTGCAAGAATGTAGAGATGTAGGAATGTAGAGGTGCAGGAATGTAGAGGTGTGGGAATGTAGAGGTGCGGGAATGTAGAGGTGCAGGAATGTAGAGGTGCGGGAATGTAGAGGTGCAGGAATGTAGAGTTGTAGGAATGTAGAGGTGTAGGAATGTAGAGGTGTAGGGATGTAGAAGAATATGGATATAAGGATGTAGAGATATAGGCAGGCAGAGGCATAGAATGTAGATGGGGGGGGGATGTAGATGTATGGGGGGTGCAGAGATGTAGAAATATAAAGTTTGCATTATGTACAAAAAAGGGTCATTCATCTTGAGTCTGGACATTTGTCTGTGTCTTTTTCTGTTTTTTTGCTGGTTTGGGACTTGTTTGATTGATCTTAGAGGTTGATATATCAGGCAGCCCAGTCTGAGGGATTCTTGCAACTTTTTTAAAACTCTGGCAATGCAAAATTTGTTAGGCAAGTGGAAAAGTCGCAAATTGTGACGCACACATACAAAGGCACCCAAAGAAATCGCAAATGTAAGAGAAAATGAAAAGAAAAATAACTGTAGAAAAAGATTAATGACCCTCAATGTGACAGATGTTTCTGTGCTCAGAATGTGAAATGAGGTGAAATGAGAAATGGTTAAAAATAAGACAATTCAGCAATTTATATAGAATTGTTGTAAATATCTATATAATTAATTGGAGAAATACGGCAGCACCTCCAAAACTTATGAAAATAAAGAGGTGTTTTATTCTACCTCTAGTCTGCTACACATGGAATAAAACACCTCGGTTCTTTCACAAGTTTCGGAGAGCTGCCGTATTTCTATAATTATTTCCCCGCTCTCATCTTATTTCTAAAAGGACTGCGCTGCTTTTTCTTCACAATTTTTGTATCTATATCATTAGAGATGTTATTATCTCCATTATTAATTAACCTATTACTATTATTCTCAGTAGATGATGTTACCAGGAGCTTAGAGGAACATCTGATATCTTCAGATATTAAAGCTGATGATTGTGGGATCACACGAGATGCATATAAAGAACATAACAGCAGAAAGGATTTACCCTCAGACCTTCATTGCAACAATCTATCATCTGGTCCTATTACATTGGACACTTCTTCTGAAACATCACATAATAATGGTCAAAATAGAGGATACAGAAGAACAAATCAACATCTACGAGCATCCACCAGCTCTGAATGTGGAAAATCTATGACTTTTAAATGTAATCTTCCTGAGAATCCATTTTCATGTTCAGAATGTGGAAAATGTTTTACTTGTAAAAGCAACTTCCTTGCACATCAGAGAATTCACATCGGGGAGAAACCATTTTCATGTTCAGAATGTGGGAAATGTTTTTTTCACAAATCAAATCTTGTTCAACATGAGAGAATTCACACAGGGGAGAAGCCATTTTCATGTTCAGAATGTGATACATGTTTTGCGCATATTTCTGCACTTAAAATACATCATAGAATTCACACAGGGGAGAAGCCATTTTCATGTTCAGAATGTGGAAAATATTTTAGTAAGAAATCACATCTTGTTGACCATGAGAGAACTCACACAGGGGAGAAGCCATTTTCATGTTCAGAATGTAGCAAATGTTTTATTAAAAAAGAAAGTCTTGCTCGTCATGAAAGAATTCACACAGGTGAGAAGCCGTATTCATGTTCAGAATGTGGAAAATGTTTCATTCAAAAATCAAAGCTTGTTGAACATGAGAGAATTCACACAGGGGAGAAGCCGTTTTCATGTTCAGAATGTGGGAAATGTTTTATTACAAAATCAACTCTTGTTGATCATGAGAGAATTCACACAGGAGAGAAGCCATTTTTATGTTCAGAATGTAACAAAGGTTTTTCTCTTAAATCAAATCTTGTTAAACATGAGAGAATTCACACAGGGGAGAAACCGTTTTCATGTTCACATTGTGACAAATGTTTTGCTAATAATTCAGTGCTCGTAATACATGAGAGAATTCACACAGGGGAGAAACCGTTTTCATGTTCACAGTGTGGCAAATGTTTTGCTCAAAAATCACATCTGTACAAACATCAGAGAATTCACACAGGAAATTAAGTATTTTATAGTGTAACTGTCTTCATAAAGGGCACTTTCCAGTAATGGAGGCTGGTAACGCTCAATATAAATAATTTTTTGCTTTATTCTTAAATTGTTTTACTTCTTTACAATCCTTTAGTTTATCTTACCTGACTTCCTACCAGAATCCTCTGCTGAGTCAAGGGGAGGGGAGGGTGACTTCAAATCTAAATAGCCATCTGCTCAAATGCATCTTTCCTCCCTTCAGCATCGCTCTACACCCCTCTTTAAACCATTACCTCTCACATCCTTTCTCTCCTCCTCTCCCTGTAGACAACTGTTTACATTTGAAGTTCTCCCACTCCCCACGTGGGACTCAGTACAGGATTCTGGCAGGGAGCCAGGTAATTTATACTAAAGGATTGTACATAAGTAAAAAGATTAAAGGACTATACAAAACATGATTTATATTGAGCATTACATGCCGTTTTGGAGCCAGTCATCAGTGACAAATGTCCTTCATGATGACAGGTTCCCTTTAATGCTTAGAATCTGACAAATGTCTCACTTTGATGAACAACTTTTAACATATGAGAGAAGCCACAAGCGGAGAAGCCATATTTATATTAAACATCTGCATTTATAATTGAGTTTGATGATGAATTGTATGAAATGCATTAACCAATAAACTTTACATTAAATGACAGAACTTGTACAATTATATAACACAATCAGAAAAGGAGAGAACAATGTGGAGGAGCTCGGATAAAGGAGCAGCTGATGTTTTACCTTAGTAAGGACATTGTACTCTTACAGTGGGATTTCTGTATAAAGACACAATTGTTCAGAATAGGCTCATAGGTCCCTTGTATCCAGCGCCTAGCAATGTGAGGATGACGCTGCACTTTATGTCGGAACGTTCCTGGTTTTGCCCCTCAGTCCTCCCCACCACCTCCATACACTTGGGAGGACACAAGTTTTGCCACTAGACACTAGAGGAAATGAATGATAGATTGCGCCTGTCTATTAGATGTTGAGATACCTTTGCTGGTAACTCAGTAAGAGGATCCGCACTGACAAAAGGATCCAAAAACTATATACAATGTATGACCTGCAGGGGCAATTATATATAGTGTAATAATCATTAGATGATATTATTCATGTATGGAAATGGTTTACCATCACTGACCTGTGCATTTATATATTCGGATATATCGTACTCACTCCAACATTGCACTTTAGTCCGATCTACATTCCCAGGTAAGTAGAATACTGAAAGGCTGGGGCGTTGCTAGGGTGGTAAAAGATCCGGGGCACCGGCCCCAATGCGTATGTATCACACTTATAGCAATGCTTATTCCTGTACATAACACCTTACATTTGGTTGTGCCAATAACAACGTTACAGACTGGACATACAGCTACAGAAACAGCGGAGAAATCCCTACGTCACCCAGAGATGCCCACGCTCTGTCCAGTCATTAGATTAAACAGAATTGTCCTTGTAGAGTTTCTTACAAGATGGCAGCTTAGAGTTAAAGCCCCGGCCAGCCGCCTCCCTAGACTGTGTATCGGAGATACCGGTGACATCACCTTTGGTAACAAGGGTTCAGAGGGACAAGCAGCATCCACCGACACCTTCTCAAAAGCTACTGCTTTGTTCCCCAGTGACAGGCTCCTGCCTCCCTTCAATCTCCTTCTGGACTATAATGAAGTATATATGTTTCATTGTCGCGAATGTACAGAGGCGTCGCTATTACTAGGGGTAACTGTGGGGGAACATAACCGGTGTTAACTGTGTGGGGCACATTACTGGGGGGGTGTGGGGGACATTGATGGGGGTAACTGTATGGGGCACATTACTGGGGGTAACTGTGCGGGGCACATTATTGGGGGTAACTGTGTGGGGCACATTACTGGGGGATGTGTGGGGAACATTATAGGTGGTAACTGTGTGGGGCACATTACTGGGGGTAACTGTGTGGGGCACATTATTGGGGGTAACTGTGTGGGGCACATTACTGGGGGATGTCTGGGGAACATTATAGGTGGTAACTGTGTGGGGCACATTACTTGGGGTAACTGTGCGGGGCACATTATTGGGGTAACTGTGTGGGGCACATTACTGGGGGATGTGTGGGGAACATTATAGGTGGTAACTATGCAGGGAATATTACTGGGGGTAACTGTGTGGGGCACATTATCGGTGGTAACTGTGTTGGGCACATTACTTGGGGTATCAGTGTGGGGCACATTACTGGGGTTAACTGTGTGGGGCACATTACCGGTGGTAACTATGTGGGGCATATTACTAGGGGTATCAGTGTGCGGCACATTACTGGGGTTAACTGTGTGGGGCACTTTACTGGGGGTGACTGTGTGGGCACATTACTGGTGGTAACTTTGTGGGGCACATTACTAGGGGTATCAGTGTGGGGCACATTACTGGGGGTAACTGTGGGCACATTAGTGAACTTAGTCCCATAAGAAAAGTTATTGCAAATAGCAAATATTCCTAGAGAGACTCTATTAGAAAATTAAGAAGAAATCCAACAACACAAAAGACACTCGATCAGGAGAAGGATTATTGTTATTACAGTTATGGAACAAAAACATTGAGACATCTTATCACAAGTCAAGATCACAGGAGAATCACAAGACAAAAGAAAAGATGTGATGCTTATTGTGGGCACCAGAGATGTATATCCGTCATGGAGAAGGGATGTGTAAATATCAAAAAGTAGATTTCACAAATGAGATCGAATACAAAAATGAGAACTCTTTATAAACCTCTTCAGGCTCTGTACTGTACATGCACGAGGCAGAGCTGCTGGGGCTGTATGTGGGTGCCGCCATGTTTGTTATGATCGTCGCTCTCTGTGATGTCATCGGGGATCGGCGATCCATTGTCTTTGTTAGTTCTGAGGCAGTATTGCAGATTCCTTACAATAGGCCAGTGGCTCATTGTAATAAATGCTGTGTACAAATGCCTAAACTGCTATACAGTAATATGCAGTATATAGTGAGAATGATCAGACAATCTATGGTTAAGGTACCCGAAAGGATCTAAAAATTGTAAAAAATAAAATTAAATAAAACATAATAAACAGTAAAAATCACAATCATGTTAGGCATCGTCGTGTCCCAAAATGCTAATCTATTAAATTATAGAAATGATTATTTCCATTGATGGACCACATAACGGAAAATAGCGCCCAAATGTCTGCAACGCCACTTTAACACAATTTTAAATCGCATAAAAAAATCAATAAAAAGTGATCAAAAGGTCGCGCAGTCCTCACCCTGGTAGCAATGATAACGTCAGCTCATCCTGCAGAAAATGACATCTTACGCAGCTCTGTACATCATAGTATGTAAAAGTCATTAGAGTCAGAAGATGGCGAAACTACATTTTTGTACAACTAAAATACTTTTTTTTGTACATATTCTTTTAATTTTCAAAAATGTATTTAAACACCATAAAACCTGTATAAATGTGATATCACTTTGGTTGTACCGAACTAAAGAATAAAGCAGATGTATCATTTGTGCAGAGTGAAAGTCGTAAAAACTGAGCCCAAGTGATGAAAATGTGTTTTTTGCCAATTTCAGTGCATTACTGATAAGTAAAAGTTGTTATGTAGATAATAAGCCCTCACACAGCTCTTTACACTGAAAAATGAAAAAGTTTTAGATTTTTGAAGGTGGAGAGTGAGAAATTAACAAAAAATGCTGCAACGCAAAGGGGTTAATAAATATTATATGCACAGTCTTCCGGAATTACATCAATAGAACAAATGCAATGTAAAGGAATAATGGGGAAGAAAACAAAAGCCAAAAAGTAATTAAAACAAGTAAAAAGATTTGGAGCTTTGAATGAACCACAGGGATAAGTACCGACTGACAACCTCCCCTGTGGTACAATCAGCCCCACTCCTCCTCGGAGCCCGGGCTCTGCCACCTATGTGCATGGTCGGGATGTAGAATAAGTATTATAGCGATATTATAGCCACATGTACATAATCAGATACTTCTAAAAGAACAAGCTACCTGCCACCTGAGGTTCTGGATGTATTGGGCCGGGCTGCTGCCCCGGATGCTCCAACAATGTGAGAAATCACTCAGCAAGTGAAGATTGTAGAGACCAAAACACATCTATTAATCAGTTACTTTTGCACCACAATGGGGCTCATTTACTAAGGGTCCGAATCGTGTTTTTCCGCTGGGTTTCCCTAATTTTTCCGACTTGCAACGAAATGCTCCGGGATTTTGGCGCACGCGATCGGATTGTGGCGCATTAGCGCCGGCTTTCACGTGACAGAAATCGGGGGCGTGGCTGTCGGAAAACCCGACGGATTCGGAAAACCTGCAGAATTTAAAAAAAAATTTGTGTTGCAAAAATAGCACTCAGAGAAGGTGAATTCTGGCAGACTTCAGCGCAGCAGCGACACCTACTGGACATCGGGCGCATGACCTTAGTGAATCCCGGCAGAACCTGAATCAGCATCGGAGAATGTGCCGCTTGATCGCGACTGGACCAGGTAAGTAAATCTGCCACAATATGTTGTAGAAATCAATGACAATAGGGCTCATTTACTTACCCGGTCCAGTCGCGATTCTGTGGCATGTTTTCCGACGAGGATTCGGGTTCTGCTTGGATTCACTAACCTTGTGCGCCCGATATCCAGTAGGTGTCACTGCTGCACCGAGGTCCGCCGGAGTTCACCTTCTTCTTCATGATGCATGTAAGTGCTTGATCTTGCGACACTTTTGGTTTTTTAACCCCTTAAGGACGCATGGTTTTTCCGCTCATTTCTCGCTTTCCAACTTCAAAAATCCATAACTTTTTCATTTTTACGTGTACAGACCTATGTGAGGGCTTATTTTGTGCGTAACAAATTTTAATTTCCTGTAATGTTGTTTATTTTAACATGCCGTGTACTGCGAAGCTGGAAAAAAATCTCAAATGTGGGGGAAAAAAAAAAAGGACATACATCACGTTCTTGTGGGCTCAGTTTTTAGACTTTGACTGTGCGCTCAAAGTAACACATCAGCTTTATTCTTTGGTTCAGTGCAATCGCGGTGATATCAAATTTATATAGGTTTTATTGCGATTTAATACATTTTCAAAAATTAAACGAATGTGTACAAGAAAGAAATTTTTTTTTTTGCCATTTTCTGACGCTAATAACTTTTTCATACTTCGCTGCATCATTTTTTTGCGAAATGAGCCGACGTTTTCATTGCTACCATTTTGAGGTCTGTGCGACATTATGATCACTTTTTATTCCATTTTTTATGTGATGTAAAAAAGGTTTAAAAGTCGCATTTCGGAAATTTGGGTGCCATTTCCAATCTTGGAGGTCACCACTGGCCGTAACCGTTTTTATATTTTGATAGATCGGGCATTTTGGGACGCGGCAATGCCTAATATGTTTGTGTTTTTTACTGTTTATTATGTTTTATATCAGTTCTAGGGAAAAGGGGGGTGATTAGAATTTTTAATATTTTATTTATTTATTTTTTTTTTTTTACTTTTTTTTTCACTATTTCTTAGACCATCTATGGTTAATGTTCCCTAGATGGTCTAAGAAATAGTGAAAAAAAAAAGAAAAAAAAAGTTTTTCCTACTATATACTGCAATACTTCTGTATTGCAATATATGGCATTTTTGCAGGTCATTCATTACAATGAGCCACCAGCTCATTGTAACGAATCTGCAGATTCCATTTAGCCTCGTGTGAAATGAAGACCCGAGGCTACCATGGCAACCGATCGTTCGGGGGAGCGACGATCGGAATAAAGATGTCCTTTGCCGGCAGCAACGGAAAGGTTAATAGCAAGCACCGACCGCGGTTATTAGCGTCGGGGGTTTGCTGCAATATGCAACAACCCGCACCCTTGCATTAAGAGGACTCAGCCCATCAGCCCTCTTCATACATACCCTGCCCCTCTGTGCCGTAGAGCTACGGCGCAGAGCGTTAAGGGGTTAAATTCTGTGTTTTTTCCGAATCCATCAAGTTGTCCGAAATCTGATTGCGTGCGCCAAAATCCCAGCGGAATTCAGCGCAAAACCCAACGAATTTGGGAAACCCAACTAAAGTGCAGCCGCAGAACCCTTAGTAAATGAGCCCCAATGTTTTTATTTATTAGAATTCTCATTATTATTGTTATTTAGTTATACATGTAATTTAGTTACACACCTGAAACATGTCTCAATGAGTTGTGTAAGTTATTAGACCTGCTTTGCCTTGTGTAAACCTGAGTTACAAAATGTGCCAAAAACATAGGTCTATGATGTAAATAAATGGTGACCGAGGAAACAGAGGCAATGCACACAATAGGACCTTAGATGATAAGGCAAAAAACAAACTTTTTGTGGTGCAAAACCTTGTAAATTATGATATTCTTCTGCTCCATGAAGCCATTTCCAGGACAGGGCAGTCACATAGTCATTGGAGACGCCTTGTCTGCGTGGATTTGCATTCCCTATTGTTCAGGATGTGGAATCAGTAGGGAATCACAAAGAGGTATTTCACATGGTAAAGATTTGTAAATTAAGTTATCTAGTTTCATCAGAAAGAGACACCCTGGTCTCCTTTCTGTGGTGGGAAGGGATGATAAACCCATAACAAAGGAGAACAATCACAGTGCCATAAACCATCAGCCTGGCTGATAAGGAAGTGGGACCAACACCCTTCATTTACATGGGGGAGGTTGTTGGGACAAAAGGGGGCAGACCAAGGGATATAAGAGACCCAAGCACAACTCACATGAGGAGAACTTCTTGGTGGAAGATCTTACTGGAGGAGCTTAGACTGAGAGACTCAGACACAGAATGGAGAGAGAACAGGTCCAGATATGTGCAGAGGAGGAGGGAGCCTGGGAAGGAGGACATGACGCTGGTGCCAAGGACCCCCAGAATGGTGAGTACTGACAGCCATTGCCTCCTAGAACTCTGTCCCATTCTTTTTGCCTATATCCACTTCACCCAAGTGGTAGATATGTAAATGTGTAATATGTATCTATCCTATAGTGTGTATTGATGTGTAGTGTACATTTCATACCATGGACATAAACATATATGTTTGTATTTCTGTATGTATGAATATATTCTTTACAATGTTGTATAACAGCATATTCCTCTATGCTGTTCCATAATAACATTGGATTAGGGTTGGTTTGGAAGCATTTTGATTGACATGTGCCCTTTGAAAAACACTTGCACAACACCTGAATAATACTCTATGGAAAACATGTGGCGCTTGTTACTGAACATCTGCTTTTCATTGTGTGTTCACATTTTGTAGTTAAATGCATCTCAACTGCATTGTGATCCGTTCTGATGTGGGTTTAGGTGCATTTTCTTAAATTAACCAATGAAAGTCATTAACAACAATGTGGAGGTATAGGGGTGCAGGAATATAGAGGTATAGGGGTGCGGGGATGTAGAGGTATAGAGGTGCGGGGATGTAGAGGTATAGGGGTGCAGGGATGTAGAGGTATAGGGGTGCAGAGATGTAGAGGTATAGGGGTGCAGGGATGTAGAGGTATAGGGGTGCAGGGATGTAGAGGTATAGGCAGGCAGATGTATGAGGGAGGAGGGATGTAGAGGTGTGGGGATGCAGGAATCGAAGGGATAGGGGTGCAGGGATATAAATATATAGGGGTGCAGCTATATAGGGGTGCAGTTATGTATAGGTATAATGGAGTAAGGATGCAGAGTAGAGATGAGCGAACATACTCGTCCGAGCTTGATGCTCGGTCGAGCATTAGCGTACTCGAAACTGCTCGTTGCTCGGACGAATTCCCTCGCCCGCTCGAGAAAATGGCAGCTCCCGCCGTTTTGCTTTTTGGCGGCCAGAAACAGAGCCAATCACAAGCCAGGAGACTCTGCACTCCACCCAGCATGACGTGGTACCCTTACACGTCGATAGCAGTGGTTGGCTGGCCAGATCAGGTGACCCTGGGATAGACTAGCCGCTGCCCGCGCTGCTCGGATCATTCTGTGTCTGGATGCCGCTAGGGAGAGAGCTGCTGCTGGTCAGGGAAAGCGTTAGGGTGTTCTATTAGCTTACTGTTAGGCAGGAGTGATTCTACAAGAACCCAACAGCCCTTCTTAGGGCTACAATAACGTTATACTTTTTTTTTTTATTTGCAGCTAGTACCATATTGTGAGGAATTTGCAGGGGGACTTGCTACCGTTGTGTTTAGCTCTTAGTGACACACATATCCACCTCAAACACCAAAGTGGGAAAATTTATTAGGGGTTTGATTTCAATTAGGCACAGTCTGCCATTTACTTTTTATTTTACGTTTATTTTTTTAATAACTCAGTGTCATCTCATCTTGCATAGTAGTGTGCTTTCATACTTGGCTAGAAAATAGCCATAGGAGAATCCAAACGGCTTACTTACGCCTACAGTAGCGTTATATATATTTGATTTCTGGTTGATCTGCTGGTGGCTGTACTTGCTGCAGTGCATATACTAGCAAATTGTGAGCAATTTGTAGTGAGACTTGCGACCGCTGTGTTTTGCGCTTAGTGACGCACATATCCATCGCAAACACCGAAGTGGGAAAATTTATTAGGGGTTGGATTTCAATTAGGCACAGTCTGCCATTTCCTTTTTTATTTTACGTTTATTTTTTTAATAACTCAGCGTCATCTCATCTGGCATAGTAGTGTGCTTTCATACTTGGCTAGAAAATAGCCATAGGAGAATCCAAACGGCTTACTTACGCCTACAGTAGCGTTATATATATTTGATTTCTGGTTGATCTGCTGGTGGCTGTACTTGCTGCAGTGCATCTACTAGCAAATTGTGAGCAATTTGTAGTGAGACTTGCGACCACTGTGTTTTGCGCTTAGTGACGCACATATCCATCGCAAAGACCGAAGTGGGAAAATTTATTAGGGGTTGGATTTCAATTAGGCACAGTCTGCCATTTCCTTTTTTATTTTACGTTTATTTTTTTAATAACTCAGCGTCATCTCATCTGGCATAGTAGTGTGCTTTCATACTTGGCTAGAAAATAGCCATAGGAGAATCCAAACGGCTTACTTACGCCTACAGTAGCGTTATATATATTTGATTTCTGGTTGATCTGCTGGTGGCTGTATTTGCTGCAGTGCATCTACTAGCAAATTGTGAGCAATTTGTAGTGAGACTTGCGACCACTGTGTTTTGCGCTTAGTGACGCACATATCCATCGCAAAGACCGAAGTGGGAAAATTTATTAGGGGTTGGATTTCAATTAGGCACAGTCTGCCATTTCCTTTTTTATTTTACGTTTATTTTTTTAATAACTCAGCGTCATCTCATCTGGCATAGCAGTGTGCTTTCATACTTGGCTAGAAAATAGCCATAGCAATAGGATAGCATCGTTTGGTTTTAAAAACTAAAAAACACAAAAAAAAACAAAAAACACAAAAAAAAGTTAAAAAAAAATTAAAGTTATAACTCTCATTTTCAAAATGTTTAACCCGAGGGCTAGGGGTAGAGGACGAGGGCGGGGACGTGGGCGTCCAACTACTGCAGGGGTCAGAGGCCGTGGTCCTGGGCGGGGTGAGACACCACCTGCTTATGAGGGAGCAGGAGAACGCCGCAGAGCTACACTCCCTAGGTTCATGTCTGAAGTTACTGGGACTCGTGGTAGAGCACTGTTGAGGCCAGAACAGTGCGAACAGGTGATGTCGTGGATTGCCGACAATGCTTCGAGCAATTTGTCCACCAGTCAGTCTTCCACGCAGTCCACCCATGTCACCGAAATCGCCACTCCTCCAGCTCCTGCACCTCAGCCTCCTCCCCCCCAGTCTGCCCCCTCCCAGGAAAATTTGGCCTTTGAACCGGCAAACTCTGAGGAACTGTTTTCTGGACCCTTCCCACACTCAAAAACCACTTGTCCGGTTGCTGCTGAGCAATTTTCCGATGCCCAGGTTTTCCACCAGTCACAGTCTGTGGGTGATGATGACCTTCTTGACGTAGTGGAAGAAGTGTGTAAAGAGGTATCCGACGATGAGGAGACACGGTTGTCAGACAGTGGGGAAGTTGTTATCAGGGCAGGAAGTCCGAGGGGGGAGCAGACTGAGGGATCGGAGGATGATGAGGTGACAGACCCAAGCTGGGTTGATAGGCCGGGTGAACACAGTGCTTCTGAGACGGAGGAGAGTCCTCGACCAGAACAGGTTGGAAGAGGCAGTGGTGGGGCCAGACGGAGAGGCAGGGCCAGAGCTGGTGCATCAGCGCCAAATGTGTCAACTAGTGAAGCTCCCGTGGCGAGGGCTCTTGCGGCGAGGGCTAGATTTTCAGAAGTCTGGAGGTTCTTTAAGGAAACACCGGATGACCGACGGACTGTGGTGTGCAACATTTGCCAAACCAGGATCAGCAGGGGTTCCACCACTACTAGCTTAACTACCACCAGTATGCGCAGGCATATGAATGCTAAGCACCCCACTCAGTGGCAACAAGCCCGTTCACCTCCGGCCGTGCACACCACTGCTCCTTCCCCTGTGTCAGCTGATAGTCAGCCCCCTGCCCAGGACCCTGCCACAAAAACCCCATCGTCGCCTACACGATCCTCCACAGCATCCACCAGCGTTCAGCTCTCCATACCCCAGATGCTGGAGCGGAAACGCAAATATAGTGCAACCCACCCGCCCTAGCCCTTAATGTCCACATCTCCAGATTGCTTAGCCTGGAGATGCTGCCCTATAGGCTAGTAGAGACCGAGGCCTTTCGCAACCTCATGGCGGCGGCCGCCCCTCGGTATTCGGTCCCCAGCCGCCACTACTTTTCCCGATGTGCCGTCCCAGCCCTGCACCAGCACGTGTCAGACAACATCATCCGTGCCCTGACCAATGCCGTTTCTGACAAGGTCCATCTGACCACGGACACGTGGACGAGTGCTGCCGGGCAGGGCCACTATATATCGCTGACGGCACATTGGGTTATCTTGGTGGAGGCTGAGACCGAGTCTGACCCTGCGGCTGGTCATATACTGCCGACGCCGAGGATTGCGGGGCCTACCTCGGTCCAGGTGTTTCAGGCCTACTATGCCTCCTCCTCCTCCCACCCCTCCTCCACCTCCTCCTCCGAACTACCATCCGTGGGCATGGCGCCATCAGTCGGTAGCTCTAGGCACAGCAGCAGTACCGTCGCTAAGCGACAGCAGGCGGTGCTCAAACTGCTGAGCCTAGGCGATAAAAGGCACACCGCCCAAGAGCTATTACAGGGCATCACGGCGCAGACTGATCTGTGGCTGGCACCGCTGAACCTGAAGCCAGGCATGGTTGTGTGTGACAACGGCCGTAACCTGGTGGCGGCTCTGCAACTCGGCAGACTGACACATGTGCCATGCCTGGCCCATGTGTTAAATCTGATAGTTCAGCGTTTCCTCAAGACATACCCCAATCTGTCTGATTTGCTCACGAAGGTGCGCCGCATCTGTGCGCATTTCAGGAAGTCCAGCACAGATGCTGCCACTCTCAGGGCAGCGCAGCGCCGCCTCCAACTGCCCGCTCACCGACTGTTGTGTGACGTGCCCACGAGGTGGAATTCAACACTGACCATGTTATCCAGAGTTTACCAGCAGCGCAGAGCGATTGTAGACTGCCAGATGTCAACTTCCACCAGAACTGGTAGTCAGGTCAGTCAGCTTCCTCAAGTCTACAATGAGGAGTGGACGTGGATGTCTGATATCTGTCAGGTGCTGAGTAACTTTGAGGAGTCAACACAGATGATCAGTGGCGATGCCGCCATCATCAGCCTCACCATCCCGCTGCTTGGCCTGTTGAAAAACTCTCTGATCAGCATGAAGTCGGAAGCTTTGCGCTCGTCACAAGAGACGGGGGAAGAAGATTCCCTTGTTGATAGCCAAAGCACCCTTAGGTCTGTTTCTCAGCGCATATCGGAGGAGGTGGAGGTGGAGGAGGATGAGGAGGAAGAGGAGGAGAATGTTGGCGAGACACAAGAGGGGACCATTGTTGAGTCCTTCACTGTTCAGTGTGTATGGGCAGAAGAAGAGGAGTTGGAGGAGTTGGAGGAGGAGGAAATGGACAGTCAGGACAGTGAGGGGAGTGAATTCTTACGCGTTGGCAGATTTCATGCTAGGCTGCCTATCCCGTGACCCTCGCGTTCAAAGAATTTATTCCAGCACCGATTACTGGGTGTTCACTCTCCTGGACCCACGGTACAAGCAAAATCTTTCCACTCTCATCCCTGGAGAGGAAAGGAGTGTGAGAATGCATGAATACCAGCAGGCCCTGGTGCACAAGCTGAAACAGTATTTCCCTTCTGACAGCGCTAGCGGCAGAGTGCGTAGTTCTGCGGGACAAGTAGCGAGGGAGAGTAGGCGAGCAGGCAGCTTGTCCAGCACTGGCAAGGGTACGCTTTACAAGGCTTTTGCCAGCTTTATGTCACCCCAGCAAGACACTGTCACCTGTCCCCAGTCTCGGCAGAGTAGGGCTGATCTTTACAGAAAGATGGTGAGGGAGTACGTAGCTGACCATACCATTGTCCTAAATGATCACACAGCTCCCTACAACTACTGGGTTTCAAAGCTGGACATGTGGCACGAACTGGCGCTGTACGCCTTGGAGGTTCTTGCCTGCCCTGCCGCTAGCGTGTTGTCCGAGCGGGTTTTCAGTGCAGCTGGTGGCATCATCACCGATAAGCGTACACGCCTGTCGACTAACAGCGCTGACAGGCTGACGCTTATTAAGATGAATAAAGCCTGGATTTCTCATAATTTCCAATCTCCACCAGGTGAAGGAAGCTCAACCTGAATAATTTATCCACTCCTCCTCCTCCTCATTTTCCTCCTTCTCCTCCTCTTTGTACAGTAAAGCAGAGGAAACTGGCTATTTTTTGACAGGGCCCACTGGCTCTAGCTATAGTACTTTATGCATTTAATTTTTCTGGAGGGCCACCGACCCGGTCCTCTGTTTTAAACAATTTTTGGGAGTGCCACATACAGGCACTCAATCTATTCCATTTTTCTGGAGGGCCACCTACCTGCTCCTCTGGTTTGAAAACTTTTTTGGACTGCCACATACAGGCACTCAATCTATTCCATTTTTCTGGAGGGCCACCTACCTGCTCCTCTGGTTTGAAAAGTTTTTTGGACTGCCACATACAGGCACTCAATCTATTCCATTTTCTGGAGGGCCACCTACCTGCTCCTCTGGTTTGAAAACTTTTTTGGACTGCCACATACAGGCACTCAATCTATTCAATTTTTCTGGAGGGCCACCTACCTGCTCCTCTGGTTTGAAAACTTTTTTGGACTGCCACATACAGGCACTCAATCTATTTCATTTTTCTGGAGGGCCACCTACCTGCTCCTCTGGTTTGAAAACTTTTTGGGACTGCCACATACAGGCACTCAATCTATTTCATTTTTCTGGAGGGCCACCTACCTGCTCCTCTGGTTTGAAAAGTTTTTTGGACTGCCACATACAGGCACTATCCAAATTAAATTGTCTCCATAGCAGCCTCCACACGTTGTCTCCATTGCTACCTCCAAAAGTCGTCCATATAGCTGCCTCCATACATCGTCCCTTTATCAAACGAGGTGTGTCAGGCAGAAATTTGGGTTGTTTTCACGGATTCCACATCAAAGTTGTTAACTTTGTCGCCACCCAGCTGTGTTATCCACAAAATACACTGGCAAACTTTTATCATTTACCAATATTATTTCAGCGCTTCTTGCGCTTCTGTTTACATTCCCCTCACCCGCCATATCCTAAACTTATAAGAACGCTACTACACTTGATCTTATACAAAAGGTTCTTAGAAGTGCTGTTTGGGGAGTAGCCTAGAGACAGGGGCTTGGATTGGCGAAAGCTCGCCTGGCAGCGGAGCGCCAGCTCCATGCCAAGATCCAACTAACATAGTTTTAACTGCAGCACCTTTAATCTACTACTAGTTCACTGCCTCCATACATGGTCCCCTTATCAAACGAGCTGTGTCAGGCAGAATTTTGGGTTGTTTTCATGGCTTCCATGTTAACTTTGTCGCGACCCTGCTGTGTAATCCACAAAATATACTGGCAAACTTTTATCATGTACCGATATTATTTGAGCGCTTCTTGCTCACCTCCTTTGGTTCCTCTCTGCCACCCATTGGTTTGAAGCCTGAGTCCATTTAGGGTATGTCGCCATGCCACTCTCTAGCCTACCGCTGCTGCCTCTGCATGCCGTCCCCTATAGTGTCAGGGTCAATTATTGGATGTTTTACATGCTATCTAGCTTCATTCTGTCACTCTGTCATGGCCATGCTGTTGCCCATAATTTTGGCATAATGGTGCGATTAAGCAGCCTCAGAGGCATCCATGCATGCTGCCCCTGCTGTTTCCTGTCCATTTCCGTGGTGTTTCCATCCTTTTCTGAGGTTCCCAGGTGTTTGGCCAAGCTTCCCTGTGCAGAGCCTTGGTCCCCTTGAAAAATGCTCGAGTCTCCCATTGACTTCAATGGGGCTCGTTATTCGAGACGAGCACTCGAGCATCGGGAAAAGTTCGTCTCGAATAACGAGTACCCGAGCATTTTAGTGCTCGCTCATCTCTAATGCAGAGGTATGCCGTGCAGGGATGCAGAAAAGTAGTGGTACAGGTAAATAGGGGGGCAGGAATATAGAGGTATAGGGTGCAGGAATGTAAAGGTGCAGATATGGTGGGGAATAGTAAGCAGAGATGTAGGAACATAAAGCATGAGATATGAACAAAAAAGGGTCAGTCATCTTTAATCTGGAAATTTGTGTGTCTACTTTTGTTATATCAGGCAGCTGAGTCAGTGTTTAATTTTTAAAGATGTACAAAGGTTGCAATTAGAGATGAGCGAGTATACTCGTCCGAGCTTGATGCTCGTTCGAGTATTAAGGTACTCGAAGCGGCTCGTTGCTCGGACGAGTATTTCCCCTGCTCGAGATCGAGCATTTAATTAAAAAAACACAGTGAAGAACAATGAAGAATAGAATAAAAACAGTGAACACAGTGAACACAGGATCATTTAAGTGAAAAAGACAGTGAAGAACACAGTGAAGAATAGATTACAGATGTTCGGCACATCTGCTTACTTGTCGGAAGATACGCGCAGCAGGGAGACATCAAGCAGCAGGGAGACATCAAGCAGCACGGGGAGACATCGGGCAGCACGGGGGAGACATCGGGCAGCGGGGAGACATCAGGCAGCACGGGGGAGACATCGGGCAGCACGGGGAGACATCGGGCAGCACGGGGGAGACATCGGGCAGCACGGGGGAGACATCGGGCAGCACGGGGGAGACATCGGGCAGCACGGGGAGACATCGGGCAGCACGGGGGAGACATCGGGCAGCACGGGGGAGACATCGCGCAGCACGGGGGAGACATCGGGCAGCACGGGGGAGACATCAGGCAGCACGGGGGAGACATCATCGGGCAGCACGGGGGAGACATCGGGCAGCACGGGGGAGACATCGGGCAGCACGGGGGAGACATCGGGCAGCACGGGGAGACATCGGGCAGCACGGGGAGACATCGGGCAGCACGGGGGAGACATCGGGCAGCACGGGGGAGACATCGGGCAGCATCACATCTTGTTGTACATGAGAGAATTCACACAGGGGAGAAGCCGTTTTCATGTTCAGAATGCGATACATGTTTTCCATATAATTCTTTACTTAAATTACATCAGAGAATTCACACAGGGGAGAAGCCGTTTTCATGTTCAGAATGTGACAAATGTTTCATTGGAAAATCAGCCCTTGTGGTACATCAGAGAATTCACACAGGGGAGAAACCGTTTTCTTGTTCACATTGTGGCAAATGTTTTGCTCAGAAATCACAACTGTACAAACATCAGAATATTCATACAAGAAAGTAAGCATCTTATACGGAAACTGTTTTCATGAAGGGCATTTTCCAGAAGTGGTGATGCTGGTAATGCTCAATATAAATAATTTTTTGTTTTAAACAGTTTTACTTCTTTACAATCCTTTAGTTAAACCTCTGTTTAGTTTTGTTAATCCTTTCCGGAGTCCCAGGGGGTGGGGTGGTCACTTTAAATGTAAATGGTAATCTGCATAATTGCATCTCTCCTCCCTTAGCATCGCTCCTCACTCCTCCTTAGACCATCACCTCCCACATCCTTTCTCTCCTCCTCCCCCTGACAACTGTCTACACTTGAAGTTCTCCCACTCATCACCTTTAATGTTTAGAATGTGACAAACATTTTACTTTGATGAACAAATTTTGACATATGAGAGAAGCCACAAGCGGAGAAGCCATATTTATATCAAACATCTGCATTTGTAATTGAGTTTGATGATGAATTGTATGAAATGTATTAACCAATAAACTTCACAATAAATTACATAACTTGTACAAATATTTAACACAATCAGAAAAGGAGAGAAAAATGTGGAGGAGCTCGGATAAAGGAGCAGCTGATGTTTTACCTTAGTAAGGACATTGTACTCTTACAGTGGGATTTCTGTTTAAAGAAGACACAATTGTTCAAAATAGGTTCATATGTCAGTTCCGATCCGGCTGTTAACCTGTTCTATCCCACAGTCAATGCACTGACCTCGGGATCTATGTACCTGCGTAGGGTTCCTTCCCTCTCCTCCTGGCCTCAAATCCGGGCAGTCGGGGACCTAATGAAGGTCCCCAGGTCTGCCGTCGGCACATCATGCCTGCTCGGTCCAACCCCTATGTTGATGCATCGGCTGACACTTCTAATGCCATTCAAAACATGGTTATTGCAGTGCATTAGTATGAACCAGTGATCACATGGTCATATGATAGTATTGAAAGAAAAAAAATGCAAAAAAAGCACATAAAATAAAAATAAAAATTATTAAAATGTATCAAAAGCCCCTAACACATATAAAACAATAAATAATAAAAAAAGTGGAACATATTTCGTATCACCGCATCCTAAAATTCCCAATCTACAAAAATGTAGAAATACTTATTGTAAAAATCGCAATGCCCTGAAAATCTTAGCAATAAAAACATTAGCCCATCCCGGATTACAAGACATTTTAGCCGACTCTGTACTCCTAAGCATGAAAAAGTTATTGCAGTCAGAATATGGTAAAAGTAATCATTTATTTGGTACAACAAGTTTTAATTTTTGGTAAAATCTACTAACACCTAATAAAACCTAATAATAACACCTATGTAAATTTAGTATCTCTGTGATCATATGGAACCAAAGAATATATTACAGATATAGACGTAAAAGAGAGCCCGCAAGAAAATGGTGCAAATGTGGTTTCTTGTCATTTTTACAGCATTTCAAATTGTATTTTCACTTCCCAGTACACAGCGTGGAATATAAAATACCGTAACTAGGAAGTACAATTTGTTACGCAGAAAATAAGCCTTCATACAGCTCTGTACACGGAAAAATAAAAAAGTTATTGATTTTTGAAAGTGGGTAGCGATAAATAGAAAGTAATATGGAAAAAGCCCATCAGTGACAAGGGGTTAAAATCCCCCCTATGCTACAAGATAAAATGTTAACAAACTGTCTGGGTGGTTAGAGATGAGCGATCATACTGGACCGAGCTTGATGCTCGTTCGAGCATTAGCGTACTCGCAACTGCTCGGTGCTTGGACGAGTATTTCGCCAGCTAGAGAAAATTTTTGGCGGCCAGAAACAGAGCCAATCACAAGCCAGGAGACTCTGCACTCCACCCAGCATGACGTGGTACCCTTACACGTCGATAGCAGTGGTTGGCTGGCCAGATCAGGTGACCCTGGGATAGACTAGCCCCTGCCCGCGCTGCTCGGATCATTCTGTGTCTGGATGCCGCTAGGGAGAGAGCTGCTGCTGGTCAGGGAAAGCGTTAGGGTGTTCTATTAGAATAGTGTTAGGCAGGAGTGATTCTACAAGAACCCAACAGCCCTTCTTAGGGCTACAATAACGTTATATATATTTTTTTTTTATTTGCTTGTGGCTGGGCTTGCTGGCACTAGTAGTGCAGCTAGTACCATATTGTGACGAATTTGCAGGGAGACTTGATGGATTAGTGACACACATATCCATTTTAAACAGCTAAGTGGGACAATTTATTGGGGGTTTGATAGAATTAGGCCAAGAGTCTGCCAATTTTTTTTTTTTCAAAAGTGAAAGTCACAGCACAAAATCCTTTTGTGTGTTGTCAGTGGTACAAATGCAATTTCATCTAGCTTAGTCTGCCTGCTACTGTTTAGCAGCTGGTCTCCAGAAATCCCAATCCACATTCTCTCTGCCGGTGAAGCGTACTGTACATCACGTGTGGCGTAATCTAATACGTTTTTTCGTTCACATTAGTACCGGGACATTCAGCAATCCGCATTTCAGTTTGCTTTCTGATTGCTTCTGCGTGTTTCGTTCATAATTAAGTAAAAGAAAAAAACAAAAAAAAGTTAAAAAAAAGAAAAGACAAAAAATGTTTTTTCTCTTTTAATTTTTTTTGGGGTGGGAAATCTCTGTTATAGCAATCAAATTTTGTCTACTGTAGTTGAACGGTTGTGCCTGCTACTGTTTAGCAAGCTGGTCTCCAGAAATCCCAATCCACATTCTCTCTGCCGGTGAAGCGTACTGTACATCACGTGTGGCGTAATCTAATACGTTTTTTTGTAGACTGTTATTGGGAAAATGTTAAAACTGAGGGCTAAAGGTAGAGGACGGGGATGAGGGCATGGGCGTGGGCATCCAATTACTGCAGGGGTCAGAGGCCGTGGTCCTGGGCGGGGTGAGACACTACCTGCTGATGAGGGAGCAGGGGAACGCCGCAGACCTACACTCCCTAGCTTCATATCTCAACTTACTGGGACTCGTGGTTGAGCACTGTTGAGGCCACAACAGTGCGACCAGGTGATGTTGTGGATTGCAGACAATGCTTTAAGTCATTTGTCCACGCAGTCCACCCACGTTACTCAAGTGAGCACTCCTCCAGCTCCTCCACCTCAACCTCCTTCCCCCCAGTCAGCCCCCTCCCAGGAAAATTTGGAATTTGAACCGGCATACTCTGAGGAACTGTTTTCTGGACCCTTCCCAGAGTCACAAACCACTTCTCAGGTTGCTGCTGAGCTCTTTCCAATGGTCGCAGGCTGTGGGTGATGATGACATTATTGACGTAGTGGAAGAAGTGTGTAAAGAGGTGTCGGACGATGAGGAGACACTGTTGTCAGACAGTGGTGAAGTTGTTGTCAGGACAGGAAGTCTGAGGGGGCAGCAGACTGAGGGATCGGTGGATGATGAGGTGACAGACCTAAGCTGGGTTGATAGGCCAGGTGAAGACAGTGCTTCTGAGACGGAGGCGAGTCCTATAGCAGAACAGGTTGGAAGAGGCAGTGGTGGGGCCAGACGGAGAGGCAGGGCCAGAGCTGGTGCATCAGCGCCAAATGTTTCATGTATTGAAGCTCCCGTGGCAAGGGCTATATTTTCTCAAGTCTGGAGGTTCTTTAAAGAAACAGCGGATGACCTGTAATGTTGCAGGGGAGATGACAGACAACGTGCTGAATATAACAATAAACTTTACTGAACTAATAATAAATACAGGAAATGTCCATATAATGCACATAATAATGCAGATGGATTTCCTTTAGCCTCACTGCAGGAATGGGGGTCTTTCTTCAGCCGCACGCCTGCGGGACGGGAGACTCCCTCTCCGTCCACGCTGTCCTAAGACCTCACCTGCAGACTGTCCTTTTCTGGTGCTCACCACCAGAGTTCTGGGCACAGAACTCTCTCTCCTTAGTACCAAGTAGGGGCTTATATCTTAGCCAGGAGCACACAGGCACAGCACCACTTCTGCCTCTTATCAGCTCCTCTGACCTCTCACCCTGAATCACTTCCTTTTCCTGCTCCTTGCAGAATCTCCTCTTCTGTACCCTGGTGCCATCTACTGGACAAAGATCCACACTGCAGCCCCTTGTTACACCTCTTCCCCAGGGTTTAAGGGTTGCCGTCCCGACAACCTGAGTTTGCACAACATAATCCTCAAATCGAGTTGGCATCCTGCCAAAGTTGGAGCGTTGAGAGTGTCGTAGTGGGGTAGCTTCCTCCACTGTAGTACTCTCTCTGTCTTCTCCCATCTCTGCGAGGGGCACATTCGTCCTGGGTTCCAGTGGTCGTTGACCAGCCATTGGAGGAAGCCACCACTCCTCATCAATAATCGCGGTAGCTGGAGGCTGCGGGACACTTTCGTTGGTAACAGGGGGTCTAGTAACAAAGGCACATGGCCTCAATAAATTCCGATGCACCATCCTTGTGGGTCCCTGCTTCCCTTCTTGTCTCACCTCGAATACCGGCATGTGTGGGTTTGGCTGCCGAACAACTTCATATGCTTGTGGTTCCCACCGCCAACACAGCTTTCCTCTCCTCTGGGCAGTTTTGTTTCTCACCATCACACGGTCTCCAATCTGCAAGGGTAGTTCTCTCAGCTTTCGATTCACTACCAGATCACGGGGGCCCAAACGGTGGGCAACCAGGTTATACACGTCCTGTATTCTTTTACGATGATCTCCCATCCATGTCTGAGGAGTCCATTCTTCCACTTCATGTTCATTTGGGACCATCATGAGGCTGAAGGGACATCGACCATTTCTCCCAAACATTAGCAAGAAAGGCGAATATCCTGTAGTAGAGTGCACTGTATTATTGTAGACCCACGCTAGCTCAGCCACAAAGTCAGGCCACCTTTCCCTCTTTTCCTCTTCTAGGGTTCGCAGCAATTGCAGCAAAGTTCTATTCATGCGCTCACAAGCACCATTACCTTGTGGGTGATAAGGGGTGGTCCGTGTCTTTTTAATCTGGTAAAGTCGGCACAGCTCTTCAATGACTTGTCCTTCAAAACAGGCTCCTTGATCAGAGTGCAGTTGGTTGGGACATCCATACACCAGAATAAAGTTCTTCCATAAAGCCAAGGCGGCAGTTTCCGCCGTTTGATCACGTGTAGGGACAGCAACTGCAAACTTGGTAAAGTGATCAACGATGACCAACAAGTATTTGAACCCTCGCACAGATTCTGCCACAGTGAGGTAGTCCATCATCACAAGCTTTAATGGATAACAAGTTTGGATGTTTCTTACTGGTGCCTGTTGCTCTGATGCTCGAGCAAGTCCACAATTCCGGCATCTGTTACAAATATCCTCAGTTAGTCTCCTCAAGCTGGGGTGGAAATAATACCTTTGTAGCCACTCAAAAGTTTTGGAAGAACCAAAGTGTCCTTTTTTCTCATGCATCCACAGTACTATTCCCTCCACCTCCTTAGAAGGCACCACCACTTGCCAGGTCGGGCCTATCTCTGAGGGGAGCTGCACTTGCCTGTAGAGTACCCCAGCACAAACTTTCAGCCTCTCTCTCTGCTGCCAGAGCCTCTTCCCATCCGGTGAAAGGGCATCTCGCTCACCTGGTGTAGGACCATGTCCCATCTGTAGCCAATCTCGCACTTTTCGTATCTGGAGATCACTTTGCTGCCTATTCCTCCAATCTTCTTCAGACCCTCCAGTCCAAACCTCAGCTTCGATATCCTGAACTGCAACAGACCTATGAGGCAGCATGGGTTGACTGAAGTCAGGAGTCTCATCTCCTTCACGGTCTTCATCTGTGGTACCAGTGGGTCTCTCCACAGGGTTACGGGATAACGCATCTGCATTAGCATTTTCCCGTCCCGGACGGTACTGTGTTTTAAAGTTAAACTTACTGAGCCGGGCCATCCACCGCTGCTCCAACGCCCCCAACTTGGCATTCTCCAGATGAACTAAAGGGTTATTGTCGGTCATCAATGTGAACTGTGCCCCTGTCAAGATATCAGAAAACTTCTCTGTAATGACCCAAACAACAGCCAGCAATTCTAGCTTGAATGAACTGTAGTTATCAGGGTTCTTTTCCCTATCTCTTAAAGTCCGGCTGGCATATGCTATGACTTTCTCTTGGCCTCCTTGCACCTGGGTCAGCACAGCCCCCAAACCTTTCAAGCTCCCATCAGTCTGTAGCACAAAGGGCAAATTACAATCCGCATAAGCCAGAATCGGAGCACTGGTTAAGAGTCTCTTTAGTTCCAAAAAAGCCTGTTCTGCATCATCATTCCAGGAGAGCACTCTTCGCTTGGCCTCCTCTGGGGTGGCTCCCTGAAGAAGGGCATACAAAGGGGCTGCAATCTTAGCAAAGTCTTTAAGGAAACGCCTATAATAGCCCACTAAGCCCAAGAAGGACCGCAGTTCATTCACTGTACGGGGGGTTGGCCATTGCTGCACTGCACGTACCTTAGAGTCCACGGGCTGGACCCCATCTTTGGAAACGATATGGCCCAGATATTCTATGCTCTCCCGGAACAAATGACATTTGTGGGGCTTCAACTTCAAACCGTGGACCTCCAGTCTTGCTAACACCTGGTCAAGTTGCTTCAGGTGCTCCGTGAATGAGGAGGAAAATATGATAATGTCATCAAGGTAGATGAGTAGGCACTCATAGTTTAAGTCCCCCAGGCATAGCTCCATCAGTCTCTGGAACGTGGCAGGTGCATTGTTTAGTCCAAATGGCATGCGCAGGAACTCAAACAGCCCCATGGGGGTAACAAAAGCTCTTTTCTCCCGATCCTTCTCAGCAATTGGCACCTGCCAGTACCCACTAGCCAAGTCCAGTGTAGAAAAGTATTGAGCACGTCCCAGTGCTGCCAACGAATCCTCAATGCGGGGAAGTGGGTAAGCATCTCTTACTGTGCAAGCATTAAGACATCTGTAATCCACACAGAACTGGAGGGTCCCATCCTTTTTCTTCACTAACACAATTGGAGAAGCCCATGGGCTCTTGTTGGGACGGATGACCTCCTTCTCTTGCATTTGTTTTAACATGGCCTTGACCTCTTGATACAGGGCTGGAGGAATCTGTCGGTAATGCTGCCTGATTGGGTGAGCATCCCCAGTTGGGATCTCATGCTGTAGTGTCTGTGTAAGGCCAAAGTCTGCCTCATGTAGGGAGAAAGCACCAAGGTGGGCAGCTAGGACTGAGGATAGTTTGGACTTCTCTGCTGTGGTCAACCCTGTCCCCTCTGAGCACACTTCATTCAGGATTTTCTCAGCCGAGAGGGGGTGGTTCTCTGCCCTCACTTGGCACAGGGTGACTACTCCCGCTTCTGTCCCACTGACCTCCAGTTCCCATGAAGACTGACCTGAGATCTGTACTTCCTGTACTGGATACACTTCTGCCATGTGCTCTCGGGGTGGCAATGTCACTACATGGTCATTCACGTTCATTACCCGAACCAGGACACGGCCATCTTGCACATCGCACAAGGTGCGGCCCACAGCTACTCCTTCCATTTGAAGACTGGGTTCCACCATCACTGTAGTACCTTGTAACTTTAGTCCCGTGCCTACAGGCAGTGGAACCAGCAACTCATGTCTTGCCGGCACACGCAATGCTCTGGAATGGGGTACTCTTATGCTTCCCAGTCGGCCAGTGACTCCTTCCAGCTCTGCCTTGATCCGGCACTGTCTAAAAGCTCTCTGTAAAGCTCTGTGGGGTGGACGATTATCAGGAACATGTTTCCAATACTTTGGCCCCAACTCACGAGCCATGAGTCTATCAAGGGCTTGCAACACATTCATGCCAAGGATAACTGGCACTTGAGAGTCCATGGTGTTCTGCACTACCACTACACCTTTTCCTTTCACCATACGACCCCAGATCTCGATGTCAGCTTGCATGACTCCCAGGGTTTGGATTGGAAGGTTATTGGCTGCTTTTAAGTTCACCCATGATGCGCTGTCTTTATACATATTTGCTGAGAAATGTCTTTCAAATGCTGCCCGGGCCAGGGTTGTAACTTGGGAGCCCGTGTCCACTAAACATGGCAACTCTACTCCGTTTAACTTGGCTCTGACCACCGGACTCTCACCAACTAAATCCTGGACTTCTAACAGGGGGCATAACTTCCTGCTGCCTCCTGCGGTTTGCCCCACAACCGCAGGCGGATCTAGTTTAAATCCCCAGAGTTGGCAACAGCACCCCGTCGTGGACAGTTCCTGGCCATATGGCCTACTTCACCACACTCCCAACACTTCCGTCTGCTTTCGTTCCTGTTTACAGTACCTCGTTCTCTTGTAGCTCTATTTCTACCACTTTCCTGGTTATGCTGCATCAGCCCGCCATTTTGGGTACACAGTGTCTCTTTAAGGTCTCGAAGTGCTTCCTCCAGAGAATTCAGCCTGAACTCCAATGTTCTCTCTCAAACGGGTGCTACCTGGATCTGCGTTGCACCAGGAGTTGCTTCACACTCTTCCTCTCTCTCAAGCGTGATGGCTTCTTTCAATACTTGTTGGAGGGTGAGGTGAGGATCTAGCTTTACACGCTCTCTCAGAGTTCTCCGCAGTGGCTGGCTCCTCATGCCCAGTAGGAATTGATCTTGCATCACCAGCTCTGTGTTTGTGAAGGATGCTGCTCCCGCTACTTCTTTCTTTTCCAAAGCAGCCATAAGCTCCCGCAGACTATTTGCATACTGAGATAATGACTAGAGATGAGCGAGCACTAAAATGCTCGGGTACTCGTTATTCGAGACAAACTTTTCCCGATGCTCGAGTGCTCGTCTCGAATAACGAGCCCCATTGAAGTCAATGGGAGACTCAAGCATTTTTCAAGGGGACCAAGGCTCTGCACAGGGAAGCTTGGCCAAACACCTGGAAACCTCAGAAAAGGATGGAAACAGAAATGGACAGGAAACAGCAGGGGCAGCATGCATGGATGCCTCTGAGGCTGCTTAAACGCACCATTATGCCAAAATTATGGGCAACAGCATGGCCATGACAGAGTGACAGAATGAAGCTAGATAGCATCTAAAACATCCAATAATTGACCCTGACACTATAGGGGACGGCATGCAGAGGCAGAGGCAGCAGCGGCAGGCTAGAGAGTGTCTTGGCAACATACCCCAAATGGACTCAGGCTTAAAACCAATGGGTGGCAGAGAGGAACCAAAGGAGGTGAGCAAGAAGCGCTCAAATAATATCGCTACATGATAAAAGTTTGCCAGTATATTTTGTGGATTACACAGCAGGGTGGCGACAAAGTTAACAAGTTTGATGTGGAAGCCATGAAAACAACCCAAAATTCTGCCTGACACAGCTCGTTTGATAAGGGGACCATGTATGGAGGCAGTGAACTAGTAGTAGATTAAAGGTGCTGCAGTTAAAACTATGTTAGTTGGATCTTGAGATGGAGCTGGCGCTCCACTGCCAGGCGAGCTTTCGCCAATCCAAGCCACGGTCTCTAGGCTACTCCCCAAACAGCACTTCTAAGAACCTTTTGTATAAGATCAAGTGTAGTAGCGTTCTTATAAGTTTAGGATATGGCGGGTGAGGGGAATGTAAACAGATGCGCAAGAAGCGCTGAAATAATATTGGTAAATGATAAAAGTTTGCCAGTATATTTTGTGGATTACACAGCAGGGTGGCGACAAAGTTAACAAGTTTGTTGTGGAAGCCATGAAAACAACCCAAAATTCTGCCTGACACAGCTCGTTTGATAAGGGGACCATGTATGCCTACAGTTCATGCCAGTCGCTGCACTGGCTGCCAGTCTCCTTTCGAATACAGTTTAAAATAATAACCCTCATCTATAAAGCTCTGTATAATGCTGCACCCCCCTACCTCTCCTCTCTTATCTCAGTCTATCGCCCAACCCGTGCTCTTAGATCCGCCAGTGATCTTAGATTAACCTCTACCCTAGTGCGGACCTCCCACTCGCGTCTCCAAGACTTCTCTAGAGCTGCACCAATTCTATGGAATGCTCTGCCCCGGACTATCAGACTAATACCTAACCTCCAAAGTTTCAAACGTGCTCTTAAAACCCATTTCTTTAGGCAAGCCTATAACACTCATTAACTGCATGAAGTTTTAACTCTTCTACTAACCCGTCCTGTGTCGTCCTCCCATCTGTTATCCAGCAACCAACAGGCACCAGACTTCTCTGCAGTCCCATTCACCCTGGACCTGGTATATAAGATGACGGCTGAGTGCTTCAAGCGACAGCAATTCCATTTATTATATTTTGTTCTATTCCCTAAGAAGAATGGCTTGACCATTAAATATTCTTTTACCTCGTGTTACCCCATCATCTTCATAAACCATAAGCTCTGGCGAGCAGGGACCTCACTCCTGTTGTTCCATACAAATGTTGTGCTCTGTTACATTACATTTGTATTTGTTTCCTATAATTTGTAAAGCGCTACGGAATATGATGGCGCTATATAAATAAAGATTATTATTATTATTATTATGGAGGCAGTGAACTAGTAGTAGATTAAAGGTGCTGCAGTTAAAACTATGTTAGTTGGATCTTGGGATGGAGCTGGCGCTCCGCTTCCAGGCGAGCTTTCGCCAATCCAAGCCCCTGTCTCTAGGCTACTCCCCAAACAGCACTTCTAAGAACCTTTTGTATAAGATCAAGTGTAGTAGCGTTCTTATAAGTTTGGGATATGGCGGGTGAGGGGAATGTAAACAGATGCGCAAGAAGCGCTGAAATAATATCGGTAAATGATAAAAGTTTGCCAGTATATTTTGTGGATTACACAGCAGAGTGGCGACAAAGTTAACAAGTTTGATGTGGAATGCCCTGTAATAGCTCTTGGGCGGTGTGCCTTTTATCGCCTAGGCTCAGCAGTTTGAGCACCGCCTGCTATCGCTTAGCGACGGCACTGCTGCTGTGCCTAGAGCTACCGACTGATGGCGCCATGCCCACGGATGGCAATTCGGAGGAGGAGGAGGTGGAGGAGGGGTGGGAGGAGGAGGAGGTATAGTAGGCCTTTGAGACCTGGACCGAGGTAGGCAATATATGGGTAGGCAATCCTCGGCGTCGGCAGTATATGACCAGCCCCAGGGTCAGACTCGGTCCCAGTCTCCACCAAGTTAAGTGTAGTAGCGTTCTTATAAGTTTGGGATATGGCGGGTGAGGGGAATGTAAACAGATGCGCAAGAAGCGCTGAAATAATATCCGTAAATGGTAAAAGTTTGCCAGTATATTTTGTGGATTACACAGCAGTGTAATCAACAGATGCGCAAGAAGCGCTGAAATAATATCGGTTAATCATTAAAGTTTGCCAGTATATTTTGTGGATAACACAGCAGGGTGGCGACAAAGTTAACAACTTTGATGTGGAATCCATGAAAACAACCCAAATTTCTGCCTGACACACCTCGTTTGATAAGGGGACGATGTATGGAGGCAGCTATATGGACGACTTTTGGAGGTAACAATGGAGACAACGTGTGGAGGCTGCTATGGAGACAATTTAATTTGGATAGTGCCTGTATGTGGCAGTCCAAAAAAGTTTTCAAACCAGAGGAGCAGGTAGGTGGCCCTCCAGAAAAATGAAATAGATTGAGTGCCTGTATGTGGCAGTCCAAAAAAGTTTTCAAACCAGAGGAGCAGGTAGGTGGCCCTCCAGAAAAATTGAATAGATTGAGTGCCTGTATGTGGCAGTCCAAAAAAGTTTTCAAACCAGAGGAGCAGGTAGGTGGCCCTCCAGAAAAATGAAATAGATTGAGTGCCTGTATGTGGCAGTCCAAAAAAGTTTTCAAACCAGAGGAGCAGGTAGGTGGCCCTCCAGAAAAATTGAATAGATTGAGTGCCTGTATGTGACACTCCCAAAAATTGTTTAAAACAGAGGACCGGGTAGGTGGCCCTCCAGAAAAATTAAATGCATAAAGTACTATAGCTAGAGCCAGTGGGCCCTGTCAAAAAATAGCCAGTTTCCTCTGCTTTAGTGTACAAAGAGGAGGAGAAGGAGGAAAATGAGGAGGAGGAGTGCATAAATTATTCAGGTTGAGCTTCCTTCACCTGGTGGAGATTGGAAATTCTGAGAAATCCAGGCTTTATTCATCTTAATAAGCGTCAGCCTGTCAGCGCTGTCAGTCGACAGGCGTGTACGCTTATCGGTGATGATGCCACCAGCTGCACTGAAAACCCGCTCGGACAACACGCTAGCGGCAGGGCAGGCAAGAACCTCCAAGGCGTACAGCGCCAGTTCGTGCCACATGTCCAGCTTTGAAACCCAGTAGTTGTAGGGAGCTGTGTGATCATTTAGGACGATGGTATGGTCAGCTACGTACTCCCTCACCATCTTTCTGTAAAGATCAGCCCTACTCTGCCGAGACTGGGGACAGGTGACAGTGTCTTGCTGGGGTGACATAAAGCTGGCAAAAGCCTTGTAAAGCGTACCCTTGCCAGTGCTGGACAAGCTGCCTGCTCGCCTACTCTCCCTCGCTACTTGTCCCGCAGAACTACGCACTCTGCCGCTAGCGCTGTCAGAAGGGAAATACTGTTTCAGCTTGTGCACCAGGGCCTGCTGGTATTCATGCATTCTCACACTCCTTTCCTCTCCAGGGATGAGAGTGGAAAAATTTTGCTTGTACCGTGGGTCCAGGAGAGTGAATACCCAGTAATCGGTGCTGGAATAAATTCTTTGAACGCGAGGGTCACGGGATAGGCAGCCTAGCATGAAATCTGCCATATGCGGCAGAGTACCAACGCGCAAGAATTCACTCCCCTCACTGTCCTGACTGTCCATTTCCTCCTCCTCCAACTCCTCCAACTCCTCTTCTTCTGCCCATACACGCTCAACAGTGAAGGACTGAACAATGGTCCCCTCTTCTGTCTCGCCAACATTCTCCTCCTCTTCCTCCTCATCCTCCTCCACCTCCTCCGATATGCGCTGAGAAACAGACCTGAGGGTGCTTTGGCTATCAACAAGGGAATCTTCTTCCCCCGTCTCTTGTGACGAGCGCAAAGCTTCCGACTTCATGCTGATTAGAGAGTTTTTCAACAGGCCAAGCAGCGGGATGGTGAGGCTGATGATGGCGGCATCGCCACTGACCATCTGTGTTGACTCCTCGAAGTTACTCAGCACCTGACAGATATCAGACATCCACGTCCACTCCTCATTGTAGACTTGAGGAAGCTGACTGACCTGACTACCAGTTCTGGTGGAAGTTGACATCTGGCAGTCTACAATCGCTCTGCGCTGCTGGTAAACTCTGGATAACATGGTTAATGTTGAATTCCACCTCGTGGGCACGTCGCACAACAGTCGGTGAGCGGGCAGTTGGAGGCGGCGCTGCGCTGCCCTGAGAGTGGCAGCATCTGTGCTGGACTTCCTGAAATGCGCACAGATGCGGCGCACCTTCGTGAGCAAATCAGACAGATTGGGGTATGTCTTGAGGAAACGCTGAACTATCAGATTTAACACATGGGCCAGGCATGGCACATGTGTCAGTCTGCCGAGTTGCAGAGCCGCCACCAGGTTACGGCTGTTGTCACACACAACCATGCCTGGCTTCAGGTTCAGCGGTGCCAGCCACAGATCAGTCTGCGCCGTGATGCCCTGTAATAGTTCTTGGGCGGTGTGCCTTTTATCGCCTAGGCTCAGCAGTTTGAGCACCGCCTGCTGTCGCTTAGCGACGGCACTGCTGCTGTGCCTAGAGCTAGCGACTGATGGCGCCATGCCCACGGATGGTAGTTCGGAGGAGGAGGTGGAGGAGGGGTGGGAGGAGGAGGAGGCATAGTAGGCCTGAAAGACCTGGACCGAGGTAGGCCCCGCAATCCTCGGCGTCGGCAGTATATGACCAGCCGCAGGGTCAGACTCGGTCCCAGCCTCCACCAAGTTAACCCAATGTGCCGTCAGCGATATATAGTGGCCCTGCCCGGCAGCACTCGTCCACGTGTCCGTGGTCAGGTGGACCTTGTCAGAAACGGCGTTGGTCAGGGCACGGATGATGTTGTCTGACACGTGCTGGTGCAGGGTTGGGACGGCACATCGGGAAAAGTAGTGGCGGCTGGGGACCGAATACCGAGGGGCGGCCGCCGCCATGAGGTTGCGAAAGGCCTCGGTCTCTACTAGCCTATAGGGCAGCATCTCCAGGCTAAGCAATCTGGAGATGTGGACATTAAGGGCTTGGGCGTGCGGGTGGGTTGCACTATATTTCCTTTTCCGCTCCAGCGTCTGGGGTATGGAGAGCTGAACGCTGGTGGATGCTGTGGAGGATCGTGGAGGCGACGATGGGGTTTTTGTGCCAGGGTCCTGGGCAGGGGGCTGACTATCAGCTGACACAGGGGAAGGAGCAGTGGTGTGCACGGCCGGAGGTGAACGGGCTTGGTGCCACTGAGTGGGGTGTTTAGCATTCATATGCCTGCGCATACTGGTGGTAGTTAAGCTAGTAGTGGTGGAACCCCTGCTGATCCTGGTTTGGCAAAGGTTGCACACCACAGTCCGTCGGTCATCCGGTGTTTCCTTAAAGAACCTCCAGACTTCTGAAAATCTAGCCCTCGCCGCGAGAGCCCTTGCCACGGGAGCTTCACTATGTGACACATTTGGCGCTGATGCACCTGCTCTGGCCCTGCCTCTCCGTCTGGCCCCACCACTGCCTCTTCCAACCTGTTCTGGTCGAGGACTCTCCTCCGTCTCAGAAGCACTGTGTTCACCCGGCCTCTCAACCCAGCTTGGGTCTGTCACCTCATCATCCTCCGATCCCTCAGTCGGCTCCCCCCTCGGACTTCCTGCCCTGACAACAACTTCACCACTGTCTGACAACCGTGTCTCCTCATCGTCGGACACCTCTTTACACACTTCTTCCACTACGTCAAGAAGGTCATCATCACCCACAGACTGCGACTGGTGGAAAACCTGGGCATCGGAAAATTGCTCAGCAGCAACCGGACAAGTGGTTTGTGACTGTGGGAAGGGTCCAGAAAACAGTTCCTCAGAGTATGCCGGTTCAAATGCCAAATTTTCCTGGGAGGGGGCAGACTGGGGGGGAGGAGGCTGAGGTGCAGGAGCTGGAGGAGTGCCGATTTCGGTGACATGGGTGGACTGCGTGGAAGACTGACTGGTGGACAAATTGCTCGAAGCATTGTCGGCAATCCACGACATCACCTGTTCGCACTGTTCTTGCCTCAACAGTGCTCTACCCAGTAACTTCAGACATGAACCTAGGGAGTGTAGCTCTGCGGCGTTCCCCTGCTCCCCCATCAGCAGGTGGTGTTTCACCCAGGACCACGGCCTCTGACCCCTGCAGTAGTTGGACGCCCACGTCCCCGCCCTCATCCTCTACCCCTAGCCCTCGGGTTAAACATTTTGAAAATGAAAGTTATAACTTTTTTTTTTTTTACTTTTTTTTTGTGTTTTTTAGTTTTTAAAACCAAACGATGCTATCCTATTGCTATGGCTATTTTCTAGCCAAGTATGAAAGCACACTGCTATGCCAGATGAGATGACGCTGAGTTATCAAAAAATAAACGTAAAATAAAAAGTAAATGGCAGACTGTGCCTAATTGAAATCCAACCCCTAATAAATTGTCCCACTTCGGTCTTTGCGATGGATATGTGCGTCACTAAGCGCTAAACACAACGGTCGCAAGTCTCACTACAAATTCCTCACAATTTGGTAGTAGATGCACTGCAGCAAGGACAGCCACCAGCAGATCAACCAGAAATAAAATATATATAACGCTATTGTAGGCGTAAGTAAGCCGTTTGGATTCTCCTATGGCTATTTTCTAGCCAAGAATGAAAGCACACTGATGAGATGACGCTGAGTTATGAAAAAATAAACGTAAAATAAAAAGGAAATGGCAGACTGTGCCTAATTGAAATCAAACCCCTAATAAATTGTCCCACTATGGTGTTTGAGGTGGATATGTGCGTCACTAAGCGCTAAACACAATGGTAGCAAGTCCCCCTGCAAATTCCTCACAATATGGTACTAGCTGCAAATAAAAAAAAAAAATGTATAACGTTATTGTAGCCCTAAGAAGGGCTGTTGGGTTCTTGTAGAATCACTCCTGCCTAACAGTAAGCTAATAGAACACCCTAACGCTTTCCCTGACCAGCAGCAGCTCTCTCCCTAGCGGCATCCAGGCACAGAATGATCCGAGCAGCGCAGGCAGCGGCTAGTCTATTCCAGGGTCACCTGATCTGGCCAGCCAACCACTGCTATCCACGTGTAAGGGTACCACGTCATGCTGGGTGGAGTGCAGAGTCTCCTGGCTTGTGATTGGCTCTGTTTCTGGCCGCCAAAGAGCAAAACGGCGGGAGATGCCATTTTCTCGAGCGGGCGAATTATTCATCCGAGCAACGAGCAGTTTCGAGTACGCTAATGCTCCAACCAGCATCAAGCTCGGACGAGTATGTTCACTCGTCTCTAATGCTTATCTATGTATGTGTGTATATATATATATGCTTATGTATGTGTGTGTATATATATATATGCTTATGTATGTATGTGTGTATATATATATATGCTTATGTATGTGTGTGTATATATATATGCTTATGTGTGTGTGTATATATATATAAGCTTATGTATGTGTGTATATATATATGCTTATGTATGTGTGTATATATATATATATATATGCTTATGTATGTGTGTGTATTTATATATATATATATATGCTTATGTATGTGTGTGTATTTATATATATATATATGCTTATGTATGTGTGTGTATATATATATATGCTTATGTATGTGTGTGTATATATATATATGCTTATGTATGTGTGTATATATATATGCTTATGTATGTGTGTATATATATATATGCTTATGTATGTGTGTGTATATATATATATATGCTTATTAGAGATGAGCGAACATGCTCGTCCGAGCTTGATGCTCGGTCGAGCATTAGCGTACTCGAAACTGCTCGTTGCTCCGACGAATACTTCGCCCGCTCGAGAAAATGGCAGCTCCCGCCGTTTTGCTTTTTGGCGGCCAGAAACAGAGCCAATCACAAGCCAGGAGACTCTGCACTCCACCCAGCATGACGTGGTACCCTTACACGTCGATAGCAGTGGTTGGCTGGCCAGATCAGGTGACCCTGGGATAGACTAGCCGCTGCCCGCGCTGCTCGGATCATTCTGTGTCTGGATGCCGCTAGGGAGAGAGCTGCTGCTGGTCAGGGAAAGCGTTAGGGTGTTCTATTAGCTTACTGTTAGGCAGGAGTGATTCTACAAGAACCCAACAGCCCTTCTTAGGGCTACAATAACGTTCTACTTTTTTTTTTTTTTTTGCATCTAGTACCATTTTGTGAGGAATTAGCAGGGGGACTTGCTACCGTTGTGTTTAGCTCTTAGTGGCACACATATCCACCTCAAACACCAAAGTGGGAAAATTTAGTAGGGGTTTGATTTCAATTAGGCACAGTCTGCCATTAACTTTTTTTTTTACGTTTATTTTGTTTAATAACTCAGTGTCATCTCATCTGGCATAGTAGTGTGCTTTGATACTTGGCTAGAAAATAGCCATAGGAGAATCCAAACAGCTTACTTACGCCTACAGTAGCGTTCTATATATTTGATTTCTGGTTGATCTGCTGGTGGCTGTACTTGCTGCAGTGCATGTACTAGGCAATTCTGAGCAATTTGTAGTGAGACTTGCGACCGCTGTGTTCTGCGCTTAGTGACGCACATATCCATAGCAAAGACCGAAGTGGGAAAATTTAGTAGGGGTTGGATTTCAATTAGGCACTAACTCAGTGTCATCTCATCTGGCATAGTAGTGTGCTTTGATACTTGGCTAGAAAATAGCCATAGGAGAATCCAAACAGCTTACTTACGCCTACAGTAGCGTTCTATATATTTGATTTCTGGTTGATCTGCTGGTGGCTGTACTTGCTGCAGTGCATGTACTAGCCAATTCTGAGCAATTTGTAGTGAGACTTGCGACCGCTGTGTTTTGCGCTTAGTGACGCACATATCCATAGCAAAGACCGAAGTGGGAAAATTTAGTAGGGGTTGGATTTCAATTAGGCACTAACTCAGTGTCATCTCATCTGGCATAGTAGTGTGCTTTGATACTTGGCTAGAAAATAGCCATAGGAGAATCCAAACAGCTTACTTACGCCTACAGTAGCGTTCTATATATTTGATTTCTGGTTGATCTGCTGGTGGCTGTACTTGCTGCAGTGCATGTACTATCCAATTCTGAGCAATTTGTAGTGAGACTTGCGACCGCTGTGTTTTGCGCTTAGTGACGCACATATCCATAGCAAAGACCGAAGTGGGAAAATTTAGTAGGGGTTGGATTTCAATTAGGCACAGTCTGCCATTTGTCCTTTTTTATTTTACGTTTATTTTGTTTAATAACTCAGTGGCATCTCATCTGGCATAGTAGTGTGCTTTCATACTTGGCTAGAAAATAGCCATAGCAATAGGATAGCATCGTTTGGTTTTAAAAACTCAAAAACACAAAAAAAAACAAACAAAACAAAAAAAAACAAAAAACACAAAAAAAAAACAAAAAACACAAAAAAAAGTAAAAAAAAAAATTAAAGTTATAACTCTCATTTTAAAAATGTTTAACCCGAGGGCTAGGGGTAGAGGACGAGGGCAGGGACGTGGGCGTCCAACTACTGCAGGGGTCAGAGGCCGTGGTCCTGGGCGGGGTGAGACACCACCTGCTTATGAGGGAGCAGGGGAACGCCGCAGAGCTACACTCCCTAGGTTCATGTCTGAAGTTACTGGGACTCGTGGTAGAGCACTGTTGAGGCCAGAACAGTGCGAACAGGTGATGTCGTGGATTGCTGACAATGCTTCGAGCAATTTGTCCACCAGTCAGTCTTCCACGCAGTCCACCCATGTCACCGAAATCGCCACTCCTCCAGCTCCTGCACCTCAGCCTCCTCCCCCCCAGTCTGCCCCCTCCCAGGAAAATTTGGCATTTGAACCGGCATACTCTGAGGAACTGTTTTCTGGACCCTTCCCACAGTCACAAACCACTTGTCCGGTTGCTGCTGAGCAATTTTCCGATGCCCAGGTTTTCCACCAGTCACAGTCTGTGGGTGATGATGACCTTCTTGACGTAGTGGAAGTGTGTAAAGAGGTATCCGACGATGAGGAGACACGGTTGTCAGACAGTGGGGAAGTTGTTGTCAGGGCAGGAAGTCCGAGGGGGGAGCAGACTGAGGGATCGGAGGATGATGAGGTGACAGACCCAAGCTGGGTTGAGAGGCCGGGTGAACACAGTGCTTCTGAGACGGAGGAGAGTCCTCGACCAGAACAGGTTGGAAGAGGCAGTGGTGGGGCCAGACGGAGAGGCAGGGCCAGAGCTGGTGCATCAGCGCCAAATGTGTCAACTAGTGAAGCTCCCGTGGTGAGGGCTCTTGCGGCGAGGGCTAGATCTTCAGAAGTCTGGAGGTTCTTTAAGGAAACACCGGATGACCGACGGACTGTGGTGTGCAACATTTGCCAAACCAGGCTCAGCAGGGGTTCCACCACTACTAGCTTAACTACCACCAGTATGCGCAGGCATATGAATGCTAAACACCCCACTCAGTGGCAACAAGCCCGTTCACCTCCGGCCGTGCACACCACTGCTCCTTCCCCTGTGTCAGCTGATAGTCAGCCCCCTGCCCAGGACCCTGCCACAAAAACCCCATCGTCGCCTCCACGATCCTCCACAGCATCCACCAGCGTTCAGCTCTCCATACCCCAGACGCTGGAGCGGAAACGCAAATATAGTGCAACCCACCCGCACGCCCAAGCCCTTAATGTGCACATCTCCAGATTGCTTAGCCTGGAGATGCTGCCCTATAGGCTAGTAGAGACCGAGGCCTTTCGCAACCTCATGGCGGCGGCCGCCCCTCGGTATTCGGTCCCCAGCCGCCACTACTTTTCCCGATGTGCCGTCCCAGCCCTGCACCAGCATGTGTCAGACAACATCACCCGTGCCCTGACCAACGCCGTTTCTGACAAGGTCCACCTGACCACGGACACGTGGACGAGTGCTGCCGGGCAGGGCCACTATATATCGCTGACGGCACATTGGGTTAACTTGGTGGAGGCTGGGACCGAGTCTGACCCTGGGGCTGGTCATATACTGCCGACGCCGAGGATTGCGGGGCCTACCTCGGTCCAGGTGTTTCAGGCCTACTATGCCTCCTCCTCCTCCCACCCCTCCTCCACCTCCTCCTCCGAACTACCATCCGTGGGCACGGCGCCATCAGTCGGTAGCTCTAGGCACAGCAGCAGTGCCGTCGCTAAGCGACAGCAGGCGGTGCTCAAACTGCTGAGCCTAGGCGACAAAAGGCACACCGCCCAAGAGCTATTACAGGGCATCACGGCGCAGACTGATCTGTGGCTGGCACCGCTGAACCTGAAGCCAGGCATGGTTGTGTGTGACAACGGCCGTAACCTGGTGGCGGCTCTGCAACTCGGCAGACTGACACATGTGCCATGCCTGGCCCATGTGTTAAATCTGATAGTTCAGCGTTTCCTCAAGACATACCCCAATCTGTCTGATTTGCTCACGAAGGTGCGCCGCATCTGTGCGCATTTCAGGAAGTCCAGCCCAGATGCTGCCACTCTCAGGGCAGCGCAGCGCCGCCTCCAACTGCCCGCTCACCGACTGTTGTGCGACGTGCCCACGAGGTGGAATTCAACACTGACCATGTTATCCAGAGTTTACCAGCAGCGCAGAGCGATTGTAGACTGCCAGATGTCAACTTCCACCAGAAGTGGTAGTCAGGTCAGTCAGCTTCCTCAAGTCTACAATGAGGAGTGGACGTGGATGTCTGATATCTGTCAGGTGCTGAGTAACTTTGAGGAGTCAACACAGATGGTCAGTGGCGATGCCGCCATCATCAGCCTCACCATCCCGCTGCTTGGCCTGTTGAAAAACTCTCTGATCAGCATGAAGTCGGAAGCTTTGCGCTCGTCACAAGAGACGGGGGAAGAAGATTCCCTTGTTGATAGCCAAAGCACCCTCAGGTCTGTTTCTCAGCGCATATCGGAGGAGGTGGAGGTGGAGGAGGATGAGGAGGAAGAGGAGGAGAATGTTGGCGAGACACAAGAGGGGACCATTGTTGAGTCCTTCACTGTTCAGCGTGTATGGGCAGAAGAAGAGGAGTTGGAGGAGTTGGAGGAGGAGGAAATGGACAGTCAGGCCAGTGAGGGGAGTGAATTCTTACGCGTTGGTACTCTGGCGCATATGGCAGATTTCATGCTAGGCTGCCTATCCCGTGACCCTCGCGTTCAAAGAATTTATTCCAGCACCGATTACTGGGTGTTCACTCTCCTGGACCCACGGTACAAGCAAAATCTTTCCACTCTCATCCCTGCAGAGGAAAGGAGTGTGAGAATGCATGAATACCAGCAGGCCCTGGTGCACAAGCTGAAACAGTATTTCCCTTCTGACAGCGCTAGCGGCAGAGTGCGTAGTTCTGCGGGACAAGTAGCGAGGGAGAGTAGGCGAGCAGGCAGCTTGTCCAGCACTGGCAAGGGTACGCTTTACAAGGCTTTTGCCAGCTTTATGTCACCCCAGCAAGACACTGTCACCTGTCCCCAGTCTCGGCAGAGTAGGGCTGATCTTTACAGAAAGATGGTGAGGGAGTACGTAGCTGACCATACCATCGTCCTAAATGATCACACAGCTCCCTACAACTACTGGGTTTCAAAGCTGGGCATGTGGCACGAACTGGCGCTGTACGCCTTGGAGGTTCTTGCCTGCCCTGCCGCTAGCGTCTTGTCCGAGCGGGTTTTCAGTGCAGCTGGTGGCATCATCACAGATAAGCGTACACGCCTGTCGACTGACAGCGCTGACAGGCTGACGCTTATTAAAATGAATAAAGGCTGGATTTCTCAGAATTTCCAATCTCCACCAGGTGAAGGAAGCTCAACCTGAATATATGATCCACTCCTCCTCCTCCTCATTTTCCTCCTTCTCCTCCTCTTTGTACAGTAAAGCAGAGGAAACTGGCTATTTTTTGACAGGGCCCACTGGCTCTTGCTATAGTACTTTATGCATTTAATTTTTCTGGAGGGCCACCTACCCGGTCCTCTGTTTGAAACAATTTTTGTGAGTGCCACATACAGGCACTAAATCTATTCCATTTTTCTGGAGGGCCACCTACCCGGTCCTCTGTTTTAAAAAATTTTTGGGACTGCCACATACAGGCACTCAATCTATTCCATTTTACTGGAGGGCCACCTACCTGCTCCTCTGGTTTGAAAAATTTTTGGGACTGCCACATACAGGCACTCAATCTATTCCATTTTTCTGGAGGGACACCTACCTGCTCCTCTGGTTTGAAAACTTTTTGGGACTGCCACATACAGGCACTCAATCTATTCCATTTTACTGGAGGGCCACCTACCTGCTCCTCTGGTTTGAAACATTTTTGGGACTGCCACATACAGGCACTCAATCTATTCCATTTTTCTGGAGGGACACCTACCTGCTCCTCTGGTTTGAAAACTTTTTGGGACTGCCACATACATGCACTCAATCTATTCCATTTTTCTGGAGGGCCACCTACCTGCTCCTCTGGTTTGAAAACTTTTTGGGACTGCCACATACAGGCACTATCCAAATTAAATTGTCTCCATAGCAGCCTCCACACGTTGTCTCCATTGCTACCTCCAAAAGTCGTCCATATAGCTGCCTCCAGACATCCTCCCCTTATCAAACGAGGTGTGTCAGGCAGAAATTTGGGTTGTTTTCATGGATTCCACATCAAAGTTGTTAACTTTGTCGCCACCCTGCTGTGTTATCCACAAAATATACTGGCAAACTTTTATGATTAACCGATATTATTTCAGCGCTTCTTGCGCAGCTGTTTACATTCCCCTCACCCGCCATATCCCAAACTTATAAGAACGCTACTACACTTGATCTTATACAAAAGGTTCTTAGAAGTGCTGTTTGGGGAGTAGCCTAGAGACAGGGGCTTGGATTGGCGAAAGCTCGCCTGGCTGCAGAGCGCCAGCTCCATCCCAAGATCCAACTAACATAGTTTTAACTGCAGCACCTTTAATCTACTACTAGTTCACTGCCTCCATAATAATAATAATAATAATCTTTATTTATATAGCGTCATCATATTCTGTAGCGCTTTACAAATCATAGGAAACAAATACAAATGTAATGTAACAGAGCACAACATTTGTATGGAACAACAGGAGTGAGGTCCCTGCTCGCCAGAGCTTACGGTTTATGAAGATGATGGGGTAACACGAGGTAAAAGAATATTTAATGGTCAAGCCATTCTTCTTAGGGAATAGAACAAAATATAATAAATGGAATTGCTGTCGCTTGAACCACTCAGCCGTCATCTTATATACCAGGTCCAGGGTGAATGGGACTGCAGAGAAGTCTGGTGCCTGTTGGTTGCTGGATAACAGATGGGAGGACGACACAGGACGGGTTAGTAGAAGAGTTAAAACTTCATGCAGTTAATGAGTGTTATAGGCTTGCCTAAAGAAATGGGTTTTAAGACCACGTTTGAAACTTTGGAGGTTAGGTATTAGTCTGATAGTCCGGGGCAGAGCATTCCATAGAATTGGTGCAGCTCTAGAGAAGTCTTGGAGACGCGAGTGGGAGGTCCGCACTAGGGTAGAGGTTAATCTAAGATCACTGGCGGATCTAAGAGCACGGGTTGGGCGATAGACTGAGATAAGAGAGGAGAGGTAGGGGGGTGCAGCATTATACAGAGCTTTATGGATGAGGGTTATTATTATTTTAAACTGTATTCGAAAGGAGACTGGCAGCCAGTGCAGCGACTGGCATGAACTGTAAGCATACATGGTCCCCTTATCAAACGAGCTGTGTCAGGCAGAATTTTGGGTTGTTTTCATGGCTTCCACAACAAACTTGTTAACTTTGTCGCCACCCTGCTGTGTAATCCACAAAAAATACTGGCAAACTTTTATCATTTATTCTTGCGCAGCTGTTTACATTCCCCTCACCCGCCATATCCTAAACTTATAAGAACGCTACTACACTTGATCTTATACAAAAGGTTCTTAGAAGTGCTGTTTGGGGAGTAGCCTATAGACAGGGGCTTGGATTGGCGAAAGCTCGTCTGGCAGCGGAGCGCCAGCTCCATGCCAAGATCCAACTAACATAGTTTTAACTGCAGCACCTTTAATCTACTACTAGTTCACTGC